>NW_022476039.1:95273-245346 GCF_009193645.1 Aspergillus pseudonomiae | reverse complement strand
TTTTTTTGGGTCAAGAAGGTATGATGTTTTCAGCAGATAAACCGGCAGAAACAGATTATGGATCGGAGCCGTCCAACTAACCCGGGAGACCAACCAGACCCGACAATGGGACGTACCACATCCACGGAAGGGAGGCCCAGTGCCTGCTGGAAAGGGGTGGAGCCAATAGCAAAACATAGTCAACAGAAAGTTACCAATCACCCCAGAGAGATGATTCATTGGAGGTCAGGTACTTTTAGGTACCTACTTTGCTTACTCCGTACGGTGTTCAAGCAAGAAAGGGAAAAGTAGCCCGGCTCCTCATCGGACGAAAAGTATTTGTTTCTTTTCCTGACGGAAAACTACACCGTAACTGTCTCCGGTATTATAATAATACCATTGGAATATTAAACAATAACAATCATCCTAAGAGTCGTCACCGTCGAATCAAACAGAAGATACGCTACGGCAGGATCCAATTCCGATTAGAGTCGGGCTAACAGGAACAGGTTACTATTCATCCCACCACCAAGAGGGGAATAATATAAGAACTAAAATAATAAGGGAGACAGAGAGAAAGACAAAGTGGCCCAGTTGCTCCAAGCTGAGAGCCGCCGCCACAGATTGACTGGTAAACCCATGGACCTGAGCCCCGGGGCCCGGGGAAGTGAAAGAGAGTGTCTCTAGAAGCGCGCTAAACCGTCCCATAAGGCAAGGATGATCAGCTTTCCAGAAGTCTGGTTTAGTGCGACTTAGTGAGATGATAGATCTAAACAACCCCTACCCACTTTCTCCTGTGGTGTGTCCCGCCCCCGAATAATTAGGTCCCCTCAGAGAAAAAATAAAAAAAATAATAAAAATAAAAAATAAAAAATAAAAAAAAAGTAAAGACAAGAAAATATCGAAACTCCGTATGCATTCCGTATGATGTATGTATTGGTCCTGTATTGTGCCAGACATCATCTCTCTCTCTCCTTCTATTCTGATCTACTCCAGCGGAATTCCAGAAAACTCAGCCCACTCTAATGCTGGGTAATTCAACTAAATAGGTCAAAGATCGAGGATTTTATTTACTCCATTTTCATTCTTATTCTTTCAATTGCGCACGAACAGGGATGTACTAACTATTACCTACGAGGCCGGAATGGACAAAGAATATTTACAAGTCGCACTACCGAGTTCTACTTACAACAAAAGATTAGCTTATATTCAAGTGACAAGCATTTGGCAGTCTTATTTGCGGGGGAACGGTGTGAAGTTGTAGTAGGAAACTTGATTTCAAGTGCTGCTAATATGCGGTGTACTCAGTCAGGGCCAGTGGTAAGTGCTACATCTTGATTCAGTAAATTAGGTCAAAAACGAAAAAAGAAAAAAGGAGAAAAATCTCCAAAAAGATGAAAGAGAGGCTAAAATGATCTGACATTGAGGGTGAATACCACAAACAGATCAAGTAAAAATGAAAATGAAAAAAAGGGGGGGGGAAGGGTAGAAGGGATGAAAATCACAGATACAGTATTACTATCATCAACAAAAAAGAGGGTGGGTCCGATAATTATGGACTGGTAACGGTGGAGGGGAGAGGTGAGCAATCGACAACCCTTACGGTGAGAAAGGCGCTATTGCTTCCAGTTACCCTAAGTGGGCCAGCAACGGGTTGGTGATCGGGAGACAGGATGATTGACGTTTACTGCTCATCTAAAGTTCATCTCCTTGTCGCAAAGGGAAGAATGAAGCCATCTTCAGGAAGAATTTTCTTTCTTTCTTTCTTTCTTTCTTCTTCTTCTTTTTTTTTTTATTTTCAAAAATTAAAATAAAATAAATAACTAAAAGAGAGAGAGAGAGACAGGGACAAAGAGCGATAGAGAGAGCAGAAAAAGAGAAAAGAAAAGCTTGGTAAATTTACATTCTAATTCAAATAGCTCGGATAATTCCTGCCGTAGAGTGGTTTTGGCCATAGAATTTGCTTGGATTCCCACTGGCATGAGGGAGCAGGTAAGCATAACCCCTCGATATTCTCCTCTACTATAATAGTTGGGCAAGAAAATCTTCCGGGGAACCTAGTTGCTCGCCATATGTGCTACTACATAGGCGGTCGTATTAGCCTTTTTTGCACCATCATAATAGCAGGACAGGACCTGGGGCAGGAGTAGGAAGGGTGAGCTCCCGAGAGAAAAGGGTCAAAAGCGAGGAGTTGAGCTGCGTTGCAGCATATAATTTGATGCTGATTTAACGCTGCAGTCAAAACTCTATTCTCCCTTCTTTTAGGTTTTGGTCGGCCGGAAGAACTACAACACCTATAGGAAAAAATCGTCGTTTGTTTCTACCTCGTCCATTGAAAGGGACAACAGCTTTTGGGCAAATATCTTTGACGTCATTCTCGTTCAGTACGAATTACCCGCATATAGTGGGTACAGTTGCCAGTCTGTTGGGGTTTTCACGACACTAAACATGACTATCGCAACAACGGCCGTGACTGATACCCGACGATCTTCCATTGTTCTATTCCAAGGCATCATATACGCTTTTCTAATTTATAAAGATCAAATGGACTAGTTTCGGTTCGGAAAAGTCAGTCGGAAGAGAACGGAAGGAAAGAAGGGAATAAAAAGAGAAATAAATATTCAAATGTAAAAAATAGGAACCATAAAAGACAGACCGTTACTTGTGTATACAGGCACTAAAAGAAAGGCGGAGGTGGAAACCTGTACCCTCAGCCTAAGGACCAAGGGATTGGAATTCTATGGCAGATCCTGTCTGCCGATACAGGTCCCATACCGTACGGGCCAGGGTCGGGTACCTCACACAGTACGTAAATACCTCCCATGATACGTGACAACTGCAAAAGGTAAATAGTTAGTACATACTCTCACATAGGTGGTGGATCTCATAGTGCCTGACTTAGTGTTAACGCCGATTTGGGGCCACGCGAGCCAAACGGGGGTACGAGGAAGAGGGAAAGAAAAACGATAGAAGGAAAGATGCTGCAAGTGATCTCTTGACTTCTCACTGGGATGTGACGGGACCCATAGCCACTTGAGATCAGTTGCTATAGGAGCGCCTAAAGGAAATAATCGACAGGAGAAGCAGCTACGACGTCATCGTACTTTGGCAGGTAGCGATCCAATTTCAAGCAATTTGGTTTCTCAGGAATAGGGATTGTGGAAGAGAATTCCGAAAGTCAACTTGAAACTGAATCTGGTGATCAAATGTAGCCGTTGTGTTCACAACAGCCCATACACCAACACTACACATGGTTCCCACGAGGTAGGATGCAACCTAAAGATGCTATACGGTGAAGGAGGTCCATTCTCAGGGAACACTTCCCGATGGGGTAAACCAGGCTGATCGAAAGCAAACAAACTGAATCTCCTCAAGTCCGACTCTGTCACGAGTATTTCCCCTCCAAATAACCAGCAGGTGCCACATTAAGGTCAATGCCAGTGCTTCCCCGGAGATCCCGATACGTTTGCTCATTCATACGGTGACGTGCCGAATCCATTTTTCTTCTCTGTTTGAAAGGATTTCTCTTTTGGGTTTAGATCATTCTTTACTCACGTACCATATGCATGAAATACAGACCTTTTCTCTCCCTTTTTTTTTTTTTTTTTTTTTTTTTTTTTTTTTTTTTTTTTTTTTTTTTTTTTTTTTTTTATTTTTTTATTTTTTGAAATTACGTTCGCATTACGATCCGTCTGACCCAAACCTTTTTAATCTCTGTCTAAGAGCTAGGAGTAATTCAAATAAATTGATAGAGGAAGTGTTCCCCGAATTCCTCGTGTTGGCGGGTGATGCGAAGATGTCACGATACATTATCTGGCGGTGTCGGCGCGTCGCTCTTCAAATCAATGTATGTTACGCAGGATAGGACGATTGAAAACATCGTGTCTCTCTTAGTTTAGCATCGTGTCAATGTCGGCGGCCATTCGGACGGGCCGGAGGGGGATGAAAAAAACAAGAACAGCCGATGAAATGCCATGGCGATGCACCTACCGATGTATGCATCAATGCTAGTCATGTGAACCTCCCTTGTCCGGCGAGTTACTGCCCGTGAGTATTGGGCGTTGTTGATTTTCGGGGATTATTGGGCCGTTTACACCAATTGAGACATTGACACTGACTAATAGGAGTCATTTGAAGGTCAAGCCAGTCGCGTTGGTGGGTTTGTTGGCAACTCAACGAGGAAGCACTGCGGCAAGAATGACTTCAAGTTGCTTCTGCGATGAAGTGGAGGTGAGGGGCAATCAGGGATCGTGAAATCACCGGCAGTAAGCGGTCAAGAGGTAGGAAGGAGGGGCGTGCAGATTCCTTGGGTACAATCCTCCATGCAGGGCACATTCTGACAGCATCTGTCAAGATCCTGGGCCATTATTACCTGTTGCCGCAGTTTATTCTTGCAGGCCGCTACTGTCATAGGTCGGCCAGTGGGGGTACGTCCTATTAGCTTGGGCAGGAATGAAATGGCGGGTAAATCTTGATACAATCAGCCTTAACGTATCACTGGCGGCGGCGGACCTTGTCTACCTTGCAGAAGGCCTTTCAGGATCAAAATTACAATATACGGTGAGTAATAAACGATGACCTGATCGGATTACTCGGTACACAGCCACAATTATGGACTGGTAGGCAGCTATCTACGGAAAACGAATTCGTGGAATATGAAGATAGGATAGAATTATATCGGGCATGTATGTGCATTACTCTACCTATACATCTCGTCATGCAAGGCTAATTCATTATCTACTTGCTGACTCTGACTACTCTGCTGGCTGGAGGCGGGGTTTGGGTTGCCCCGCGATCATGATAAATTGCGCATAGGGCATTACTATGGCATGGGGGAAGATACCGCAGCATCAGGTCATTCTCTCGTTGCTCTTTCTTGAGAGGTCATAGCGAGATCATTTCGTCATTTCGCTCTTGTTGTTCAAGTGAGGGCGTTAACCTTTTAAGGGAGGTCCAGTCTACAGTTATTCTTACATATGTTGAAAACCCGGTCAGAGAACTATCATTCTCCTGTCATGCTGTGCTTGGTACAGGGAAGACCCTTTCTGGCCAGTACATTTTGCCCTTAATTAATACAGTTCCAGACCACTTACAAGCTCCATGTCGCAGCCCCCAGAACAACAAGCCACCGAATTCTTGTTGGACGGAGGTTATATTATTTTGTGGATCATTCTACAGCCGCAGCTCTGTTCCAGATTGTCGGGACGTAACCTCGGGAAGCCCTGAAAATTGAAATGGTTCAGGTTTAGTTTTCATACTATATCTTTTTCTTTTCTCTCCAATAAAGCATTTGCCAGGAAGTAGAATAAGGAATGTCAGGGAAAGGAAATACAAAAAAAAAAAAAGCAGAGAGCGCGCGCGTGAGAACTTGCAAAGACTATTTCACCGCCTTTTTGACAAGATGTCAATTTCTTAATCTCCGACCGAATGACAGAATGATTGATTGATTGGCCTTTGCTGAGGACAGGCCGGTACGGAGATGTGTGTAGACCGATGTTTCACAATGATTATTAACTCTATATTATTAATGTTGCCGTGTCTCCAACATGTGTCGAATCTTTCTAGAACCATTCAATGTGGCATTATCCACGATGAGTTAGTCGGCAAAATCAGCCCACCAGCTCTACTCTAATACGCAGTAATTCTAGACGACCGGAGGCAAATGCGAGTGCGGTTGTGGTGGGTATGGTGGGTATGGTGTGTGGTTTTTGTTTAGAGATCGTTCAGCTTGCATGTCATGACAAGCAGCCATCCAAAGTGGCTGAGCTGAATTTACACACTGTAGAGCACAAGGTCGTATCTCTGATTTTTTGGATGTTCCTTCGGACTTCTTCCTTTCTCTTCCAATCCTGCCTTACCATTGTTTTCCGGATACCGTACAAAATACACCGAGCATAAACGTAATTTCAAAGAGACCAAAGAGAAAGAAAAATCTGTTGAATCCACTCTTGCTTGTGCTACGATTGACGTCAACAACAATACCACTATCTTCCGGTGGAACAAAATATGGGATTCTCCGACTAAGCATCTCCCGAGTAAGCACTACGTACTTCGTAGGACCAGGCGAAGATTCTCCTACCAGAAAAGGTACAGCGCAGGTATGAGAAAATCCACGGCTTTGTGCCTGGAAACGGATGCCAACCCCCGGACCAATAAAACCGTTCGGTTTGGAGATTTACGTCTACATTAGTGCGAGGTGAAACATGGTTCTGGGTCATTAGAATGCTTTTGGAGGCGGCACCTTGTTTCATTTGCTGGGACGTCGTGAGCTAATTCCGGGGAAGGCTTTTGGAACCAACAAAGTACTTCGGTTCCGTTCCTCGTCGTACTTCCGGTTCTGGTGACTGACGGAAGAACTCCACTCCTGCGACCAGATGGCAACGAAGTACTCCATACTAGTTTCCAACGAGATTCACGCTGGAATGGCAACGAGATAATTTGCTCCACATGCCCAGGAAGGGAAGGGGGTAAACGAAATCCTTGACCGTGGCGAATTTCCTCAATTCTAAAACCGAACTAATCATCCGTAGAAGCCGGATCGATGATGCTGTGTGCTGTGTCGCGATTTGGCCGGGCCTTTCGGACCAAGTAAAGCTAATACCGGAAAGGTACCAAGAATGGGGGTCGACAAAAAGACTCAACTTGAAAGTACGACGACCGAAGTAAGGTTTGTACGTATGTATTGAAGGGGATCTAGGCTAGCCCTCCCGGTCCGGTCTAGGAATATTAAAATCCTCCTAGTGGCAAAGACACGAAGTTACGTATAAACCGTCTTCCAGCGCGTACTAAAGGATTTCTCCACCGGAATGCATGATCCGGTGCCGCGGTGACGGATAACAATCGTCCCCCAGGGGTGTGGTCTTAGTCGTCTCTTAGCCCCAAAGTTTCTTGTCCCTGTCTCATAAAAAATGATCGCAATTAAATTGGAATGATTGATTCCTCAATTTTTGACTTGTTCACTCGTGCTAGTACGGCGGCTAGTCGTAGGAATTGCTTCCCCGCCCCTTTTTTTGGGACCTCTAGTGCCCTGCCACCATCATGTGAGGCAGGATTCTCTCTTTCTCTCTGTCTCTCCCGCTGTATCACTCCCGGTATTTCCAACTGCCTATCAGCTGGTTGATTGTCGAACAGATACAGACTCCACTCTGAAAGCACCGCTCCAACGGCTGTCTCGCTTGTGTTACGACTTGTTTCCGTCTCGCGAACACACCCAAATGGGGAACCTCAGCTCCTCAAAGTCAAAGTACTTCGTGCACGTCTGCGTCAAATCCAATCAACGCTTGATCCTCAGGATGATCATGTACTCCTCTTTCTTACACTAGGCCACAATGGACTTAAGATTTGCTTCGCAGATGCAGGTCCTGTGATAGTGAACCACCAATAACCCAAGATCTTATTTGATCTATCACAGCCCAACAATCTCGATCAATACTTTCATATGGGTACCACATATGTACAATGGTAGGGTTAAGATGTGATGACAACCTAATTTTAGCCCTCTTTAGACACTGAACCGATTAGTGATGCTGCTGTCTAATTTTGTTGCTTACCCTGTATGCGCCTCTGTACATATGTACATACAGGTGGAGCCTTGCCATATCACAAAGGGACGAGGTTGATTCCAAGTGGATGCTTTTATGCATGCCGGGCACATAATCCATTATTTCATTATGATCACATTATAGACCCTCCAACATTCATCAAGTTACCACCAACTTCATGCTTGTTTGTTCCAGGTTTATACTCACCCGGTCACACAAACCTGTTTGGCCTTATCTGGGATGCTGTCTTACAGCCTGTATATCTGCCCAAATGCCATCTTTGCCTTGTGTATGCACAATACCCAGCCTCATTACAGCTGAGTGGTATGTATAATCATCATGGGCAATCGCTGGAATGCACTCTTACCATTTACCTATTGCGGACTTTGCAAGATACGGAGAGATCAACCTTAATCTAGATCATCGATAAGTAATACTTGATTTGTCACAGCTGTCAAATATGCATGCAATCGAGAGTCTGCGGTTTTTGCCTTTTTCTTTTTCCTTTCTCTTCCATTGTTCCTTGTTCGACGCAGTATCTCCCAACTAGCCTTTGTTGTCGATCGTGCCCATACCAGGTACAAATTACCCACCAGGTGTATTCTGACCGACCACATCATCCATCGATCCTGACATTGGTATGTTCGCTCTGGAAGAAACGCCCTTGCCAAGTACGCCAGGTATGAGGTGCAGAATATCCAGCAAGGTATGTTTGTATCCCTGCGGCCATGACGCATCAAAGTAGACCAGCTAGTGATACCATATTTCATTGAAACAGGGCTTCCTTTATTCTTCTGCGAGGCTGCTTTATGGTTGGAGACTTCCGGGCCGCGATCATGGATTCTAGACCCTCGTAAGTCTGGACCTCTGGAGCTAGTATAGCCGTTAGCAATTAATAGCCACTATTATAATGGAACCATGACAACAATCCGGCTACATCAGAAGACATAAAAAAAAAGAAAATGTGATTCAACTCCCGGTCCAGGGTACTAGACGCCACAACGATGTCCCTTATGAATCAAGGATTTATTTGTGCATCGGTGAAGTGAAGCCGATAAACTAGTCTAGCGTAAGCTCAGATCGCATAGTCAAGCGCTAGAGGCGATCCTCCATCCAGAATAGGCCTCGCCCCGCGGAAGCTGGCAAAAGTACGGACTCATCTTAGGGTCTGGACTTTGGACTGGCCTCGTTGACAAATCTCCTCGTCATGCGCGGTTTCGCGTCCCGCATTCCGGGACTCACCCATTTGCCCCCCATCTTGACCAAACTCTAGATGGAGGGTGTTCCATGGATCGAATTTACCGATCGTATGGTAGCTGAAGGTGCGTACGTGCTTAGCTATCCATTTGCGAGAACTCAGTCGGTAGAGCATCTCCGGTCAGGCTGATTGGCTCACCTGATCTGTCACCATCACATTTCCCAAGTATCGATTCGCGAATTATCGCGGTCGATCCATGGATTACTGGGAATATCCTTGTTGATCAGCCAGGAACTAAGCATATCGATTTTTTTAGTTCGCAAAGAGCTCCAAACCCTATTCGAATCCATCGTGTGCAGGATTCAATCATACGCTATTGGCGCCACTCGTCTGTTAGTCCCGCCCCACCAATTGAATATCAATATGTGACATGTCCACTGCGCAATCTATCTATTATTAATTACTGGAGCCGATGTGACAGACAATGCCATTGAGAAGTTCGTTGGATGTTTGTTGCTTATTCGCAATCTCTGTTAGTTGTGCTGTCGAATCAGTATTGGGGCTTGCTTGCTGCGGCACGGCGGCACCATGCAGATGTTGACCGACGGTATTGTATGTACGGTTAAAAATGAAACTGCTAACCTTATGAGCATAGGGCTTGCTATCGAGAGTCAATAACGGACAGGTGGCACTGGGAACTCGCACAGTATCCAGTCTACTCCGGAGTAATGGTCTATCGCAGTCGCTACTGCTACGTTCGTCGCATTGCTGTGTGCTGTTCAGCGTAACCACACTGGGATACTGTAGCGCGTGCTATATCCTCGAAACCCCGTCTGCCATTATTTGCTTAATACCATGTATGAATGCACTTTCGACACTTGGTCTCATTCTACATGCTCGGCTATGGCGGTTACAAATATTATTTGGTGCCTTTGCTCGAGTCATGGGGGACTAGGATATGGTTGAGGTACAGTAGACTTCTACCATTAATGCCTGCAAGTAAAGACAAGGTATGCCACATACCTTATATTATGCTTGCCCTATGCACAGCTGATCACTACCGCGGGCCATGGCCCTTTTCGCAAGTGTGTACTTGGCACTGTGCTGTATTTGACTCCTTGTTCTTCGGCCGACGATGCTAGTCAAGCATACAGGGATTGAGTATCGCCAAGTGATGCTCGCAGGGGATTGCGGAATAGTTTCATAGTTACTATGATGCCCAGGAGAGAACGTGAGCCAATAGTAACTGTACCTTGCAGTAGCTATTGCAATCTTGTAAGGCAACCGTCCAACGGTTACACAGAAAGAATGGTCCAGAGCTATAGTGCAGGGTCCCCCGTTATATATGGTATGTGTTCATCACAGTATGAAATCGGGCACTCTGTTGTGTGAATGCCCTATCCAGCATTTACAGTCGCGATAACCGCTAGTCAGGGGCGAACTATCATGTACACGTAGTTCATTCGTCAGTCAACCCTGTATGCTTCGTAAGGCTAGATGTATAGTTGGCATTATAACTCACATATAGCAAGCTGTCCAGTATCATATCCCGCGCAGGGATCGGGCTTCGTAATAGCAGTTGGAGGATATAGCATGGTCATCTATACCTTGAAACGGTGGTAGGGTTGCATTGAGCTGCGAGGAACTGTGGAACGGAGATTGAAGCATAGATACCCTAAACAAGCCGGTTGATGTCTTATTTCATTTCGTCCCAATGGCAAAAGTACTGAATAAGTAAATCTTGTAGAACTAGTTCTTTCGAAGTTTCTGTGGTTTCTATGACCAGAATGAAATAATTTGTATTGATTAGGGTAGCAACGGAGGGAATTTTTGACCACAAATATCCGCAGCACATCCTAGACTATGAGTCTCAATCAGTCTGGCCCAAATCAAAACACAACTATTGACCAGAGCCATTATGTTATCTATGGATAGTTGTCAATCGTCCATTTTTGCCTCATTTGCAAGGCATCTATATGAATCTTTTATCATCAGGTGCTGATAAGGTCACGTGCAATGCAGGTTTGCTCTAGAGCTATGACAACATCGATTATCAAATACCCTCTTCACGATTACTTTCTAGTTGAAGTGTTTTGCAAGCTAGGCGGCAGAGGGAAAATGCTTATGAGTTGACTCTAGGTTTATCTCCCAGGTTATATCTCAACCAATCGCTCACCCTAGTATGAGCGACACAGCTCGTGCTGCACAATGACGACGCAACGAATACCTTTATCACGAACCCTCCCTTCTCTCCTCCGACGCACTGTGTATATACCCAATAGGAAAGGATTGATAGGGCTTGCCTGGAAATGTCATCGACCGTACAGCACAGAAGCTGAGGCCGTGCGACCAGCAGAAAACCCTTCCTCTCCCGACCAAGATTCCGTACCTTCGCACCTCAATCCCTCACCTGAAGACTATTCTCGATTCATTTTCCAGGATAAATGTCGCTCAGTGATCTATGCTGGTGCCGGCGGTAACGGATGTGTTTCGTTTCTCCGAGAGAAATACATTGAAGAAGGCCCACCGAATGGCGGCGATGGCGGCAGTGGTGGGAGCATCTACATCCAGGCCGTTGAGGGGCTTACGAGTTTACATAAACTTGCTCGCAGGGGCGTCATAAAGGCTGGCCGAGGAAAGAATGGACAGGGCAAAAGCAAAGGCGGCAGACGCGGCGAGGATGTTCTCCTTCAGGTGCCTGTTGGGACAGTGGTCCGTGAAGTGAGCAGATATGATCCAGTTGCTGAGGAATGGGCACTTCGGAAAAGGCTGAGAGCCCAGGAGCAAACCGAGCAAGTCGACGAATTAGACGAGATCGGGCTGCCATCTATTCGTCATGATCGATGGGTACTTTATCCAGGCGCAAATCCTTCGGATTTCTTGACCACGGTGTTTCCAAGAAACCCACCTAGGAGGCAGCATATCGCCGCCTTGGAACCAAAAGCTCCGATTCATCTTGATCTATCGAAACACATGGATAAACCTATTTTACTCTCCGCCGGGGGTGTCGGTGGCTTGGGGAATCCGCATTGGGTGTCCCGTTCGATTAATCGGCCCAAGTTTGCCTCTAGAGGTGAAGGTGGTACACGTCTGGAGTTAGAATTTGAGTTGAAGCTGCTAGCCGATGTTGGGCTCGTTGGGAAGCCTAACGCTGGAAAAAGTACGCTACTCCGATCGTTGACCAACAGTCGCACGCGGATTGGGAACTGGGAATTCACGACACTGTCACCGAACATTGGAACGGTCGTTATTGATGATTTCAAAGGACGGCCGCTAGTTGAGTCCAAGGGAAAGGCCCCGCGAACTAACTTTACCATTGCCGATATTCCTGGCTTGATTGAAAATGCACATCTCGACCGTGGCTTGGGCCTAGGTTTTCTGCGACATATTGAGCGGGCGGGTATACTGGCTTTTGTGGTGGATCTTAGCGCTGGAGACCCCATCCAAGGCCTTAAAAACCTATGGTATGAACTCAGCGAGTATGAACGGATACGTGACACAGAGCCAGCGTTCAAAGACGAAGGTGACTCCCTAACATGGGTTCCACCGACCCATGGTCTACCTGAGCTTCAGTCCGAACCTCCTGAGGCGTTCTCTAACTCAGAGCTTCCCGACCTTACTCTTCCCCCTATTCACACAAAACCTTGGTTCGTCGTGGCTACCAAGGCCGACCTGCCAGAAACTCAAGAGCAGTTCAAGAAATTACGAGACTATCTTTCGGCTGTGGAGAAGGCTCAGGTTGAGCACCCCGGAGGCCACCCTGATGGGTGGAGGGAGAAGATACATGCTGTTCCTGTGAGTGCCATGAGAGGACAAGGTGTTGAGCGCATTCCAAAACTTGTCATGGAGTTCTTGCAATGATCGCCATCGAATCGCCAAATGGAGCTAGGATTCCAAGTAGCATTGACTACACGGTGATACCCTGGTTTCAATACTTGTATTTATAGGATCCTTGTATATTATTCACGTTTAAGATATTAAAGAACTTCCTGCCGCTATTTACTTGAATAATCTGAAAATTATGGGTTGTTATGGTCTTTACTGTAAGCTACCAACTAGTAGTGCTATCAGACTTAAATATAATCCCCGCATGACGTTGCGGTAAAATAAGAGTGAACTAACAAAAAAAAAAAAAAATGTGAGACCGTAACAAAATCAATACTCATGACTTCCAAGCCACCATTCCCCTAACCATACCTTCACTTACAGGTTGGCGCCGGTGATAACAATTCTATCCAGGTATTGCCTCTCAAATCTCTCACTAGGGAGACAATGGTTCTCCTCCACCACATCATTACTATCGCACTCTCCGCTATCGCAGATCCAGCCTCCGACGACCCCATCCTCGAATGTCTCAATCACGACCTTGAAGCCCATCGCGAACTCGTTCTAAACACCCCAGATGAGGCTCTGCGTCTTGCCGATGCGAATCTACGCGTGTTCCCTTTCAAAAATGTCCAAACATGCTGGCGACGCCTGTACACAGACGCGACGATCGTCAAGGCTTGTCTCAATACATGCCACAACTGTGGATTTCCACGCGAAGGAAATTCACATATAGACAACGGGCCACACAAGATACCATTATATCCACACCTGCTCCGCGACATGAACAAGGACATGATTAGTGAAAAGGAGCAAGCGGCGCTGAAGGTGTCCCCCAATGCCGCATGGTTATCACATACTGTACGCATTCTCGACAAAGCCTTGATCATGACCGGTGCCCCGCTGCGCGAATCCCTCATCGAATCCCTACTCGATGCGCTTCAGGATGCCACTATGTCCTCTGGAGAGGGAGCCGTCAACGGTGAACACCCCCTGGACATCGACGACACATCAGACCGGGCCGCGAAACGCAGAAAACTCTCCCCTCCGTTGTTTTTACCGGATACTATCCCTGCTCCCGAACTGAAGAATCCCATCCCTCGCGTTTCAGCTCCTTCGTTCGACTCCATCGAACATCATATCCGCCATATAAAGACTCCCTTGGTGATTACCGATGCTGTCGAGCACTGGCCGGCGATGTCGAGTAGGCCCTGGGCCTCGAAAGATTACTGGTTCGATCGCACCTTTGGCGGGCGCAGACTTGTCCCAGTGGAGATCGGGCGATCGTATACAGATGAGGGATGGGGACAACGGATAATGCCGTTCCGGGAATTCGTCGACCGATATCTGTGGCGTGGACAGATGCAGTCCTCAAACCATTCTGACAGTGAACAGAACCAAGATGAGACCGAAGATGACGAGGGACATACCGGGTACATGGCGCAGCACGATCTGCTGGCTCAGATTCCAGCCTTGCGAAAAGATATCTGTATCCCTGATTATTGTTACATCAATCCGCCGGGGCCGGAACCCGGAACACCGGTATACATGAAGAAGCTCCGCGAGCAGGAAGGGAAACTCAAGGGGACGGGCTCGCAGCCTGTATCTACGGGCCTGGATAGCTATCACGATGGTGGCGATGATAGCTCAGCTTCGGAGCTGGGCCTCCCTGCTGACCCGATCATCAATACCTGGATCGGACCCTCTTGGACTATATCGCCTCTTCATCACGACCCGTACCATAACATCCTGGTCCAGGTTGTGGGCGCAAAGTACATCCGTCTCTACTCTCCGAAGACGCCCGCGTCCCAGATATATCCGAAAGGAATGGAAGCCGTCCAGTCATCGGAGAACAGAGATGATGCGGAGGGTAAAGCTAGTGAACTACCGCTCATTGATATGTCCAACACATCGCAAGTGGACCTCGCAGCTATTGAACTCTCTCCGGCCGAGTCAGATCAATGGGACGCAATGTGGCCGGGCTTTCTACAGGCGGAATACGTTGAGACGGTCCTTCGGGAAGGAGAGTGCTTATATATTCCTGTTGGGTGGTGGCACTATGTGCGTGGCCTGAAGGCAGGAATCAGCGTTAGTTTTTGGTGGGAATAGAGTCTTATGGCGTTCTTTGCTTGTCTTGTCAGATACCCTATTATCGGCTGGTGTTATCTTAGGAACAGAAATGGGGCTGTGGAGTTTAGGTGCTTCTTTCTTTTCTGTCAACATAGCCTGACATTCGTGTGTTAAATTCATTGATCATTGGCTACAAGAATCGTATCAACATATAAGACTCGGACAAACAACAAAGTGCCGAATAGCTATCCAGTTCAAGCATTTCTCACTAATACCAAAGGCTTGCCGGCCTCTATTGAATCACCCGGTTGGACTAGGACCTTCTCCACTGTCGCCCCAGCGGCATGCAATTCAGCCCGTACCGCAATCTCGAGTTTCATCGCCTCCAAAATGACCATGACCTGGCCTTCGTCGAGCTTGTCACCCTGCTTGACCTCGACTTTCCAAATATTAGCATTCAACGGAGCTTCAATGGGAAGAACCTGAGGATCTACATAGACAGTTAGTAGACATTCCTTCTCATAATTGTTGCTTCACCTCTTCCCAGACACAAATATGGCACAGTCAATAGATAGAGGTCTGCACATACCTTTCAATAAACTCTCGATCGCATTAACCGGGACACCTTTTTCCGCTTTTTCCTTCGCCCAGCGTTCTAAGAGTTCCGCCTCGAGTTTGTCCATCTCGACTTGTGCTTTGCGCTGGCGTGCTCGGATGGCTGCTACTTCTTCTTTCGTGTCACGGAGGAGCTTGTTGTGCTCTGCCATGTCGAATGTCACTTCTTCCCATTGGTATTCGTATCTGCCGCTGTTGAAGAGGGCTAGCTCCTTTTCGTATTCTTCTTCTGATACGCGATAGAATGTGATTTGGTCGAATTCTTCGAAGAGCCATGGCCTATCGGGTGCGTACCCCCTCTTGGACCCTAGGATGTCGACGCCTGGGATCGTCATTCCCGTCATTTGGTAGCCCCCGGGAGAGTCGACGTTGTATAGACTATATGTGCATGGACCTTCCGTTAGGATTCATTGAACAATACACTGCATAACCAGTTTGTGTGGATATGAAGGAACGCTACTTACGCCATGCAACTACCACCCCACGACACTGAACCTGCAGGTGTGTAGACTCTGCTGGGATTCATTTTCGGGCAGTTCATTCGCTGGCGCGGATCAACCGGGAGGGCTAGGGGAAGCGCTGTGAAGAATCCAACGGATACGACCATTAATCGTGCGGTTAAATAGATATTTTCAACTTCTGCCTTTGTGAAGGCGTTGTTCTTTGCGACAAAATCCATGTTGTCTGGGAGGTAGGAGGCGTAAGGACGCTGTGTCTCCATGTATCGATCGATTGCGTCCTTTTGGCGCTGGCTTTCAAATGCCAGTGGGAGCTTGAATAGCCGACTGGGCATCTTTGCTTCGCTGAGATCGCCCAGTCTGGTCTCGAGGTTGCAGAGATAAGCTATGAGCTTTTGTTGAGGGAGTTTAGTGCCGTCGTAGTAGAGCATGAGGGCTTTATTTGAAGGGTTAGCACTATATGGTCTTGTCTGACAAGGTGAATCTTACAATTTCCACACCCGATCATTGAGACCAGCCCGTTATTGAATGTGATATCTCCGTTGCCTTCGTTTAAGATTTTCTTCAGCGCGGTAACTCTACAGCGGTGATTCAGATCGAAGGACCCCGTGCCATAGTCAATTAGGATATAGTCGTCTCCCGCCTGTTTGTGAACCTTATTAGCTAAGGTTGTGGGATGTAACACTTTTGGTAATACTACCTACCTGTCGATAATTAACGAGTGGTTGGGTTCCCTGCTCCGGGATCTGGTGAACAACTCCAGTGCCACGAGCCTCTGCTGTCAGCGCTGATGGGGGAGTATCTCTCAAGGGAGTTATGTCACCAAAGTTTCCCCCGTCATGACAGCATTTGACAACTTCGCGGACAAATCTCTCCATATGGTTGCGTGCCGCTAAGGCATCTTCCAAGGAGGTAGATCTGTACTTTAGTGTATCACCTGCTTTCACCTGCCCTAGCTTCCACAAATCCGCCTTAACAATCGTGTGGCTACTGATGAACCCACCGAAGTCCGGCGCATCCTGCGGGAAGATCACAGGGTCGTCACCCGTCCAGTTAAGTGAACCTATAGCATACCCGTACTCTATCAGATTAGATGGATGGGCACCACCCTCTCCTCCATCCGGGCGAGCCCACTTCGGCTTCGGTCCGAGAAGACGAATGCCGCCTCTTGCTGCATTGTGCGATATCTTCCATTCTGTTTCGTACAACATGTCAATACTCTCAGGGGTAAGATACCCTTCATCGTAAGGCCCCGGCATAGAAAGGAGCTCCCAATGATCAGGGTATTGGGGAATGAGGTGCTCCGGTATGGAGAGTTCACCACGAGTATCAGGTACATTGTTAGTTATTGATAGTAGGTCACCGGATGCAAGCTGCCGGCCTTGATAACCTCCAACGCCAACCATTGGAGATGTAGACTTTGACCCGAACCATTCGGCGACATTCAAGAAGCCTCCAAATACTGCTAGATAGGCTCTGCAACCATTCTTGATGGTCTTGCCAATCTTCAGTCGCTGGCCGGCTTCTACTCTAATTCTTGACCACATACGAACAGGGACGTGGTCAAGACTGGCTTCAATGGGCGCCCCGCAGAGAGAAATAAGTGCAGGCCCCAGAAAACGTAGTTCTGGGCCGCTTAAAGTTATCTCAAGGGCCTCCAGCCCAACGGGATTTCCCACAAGTGCGTTTGCGATGCGGAACGCTAAAGGATCCATTGGCCCAGAATGGCAGAACCCTTTGCCCAAAGTTAGACGGCCAGGCCAGTCCTCAATGAGTGTATAAGCACCACCGGACATAACATCAATAGCTGACAGCTTCCATTGAAAATTGTCCAAGAATCTGGTTAGGGTATTTCCGGTGATAAATCGCTCGTCAGTAAGAATCTCAGCCAGAAATTCCAGATTAGTTGAGGGGCCGCAGATTCGGGATTGTGTTAATATCGTCCTCATGCCCTCAATAGTTTGCTTTCGGCTCGGGGAATGAAGCATGACCTTCGCTAGCAAAGGATCTGTTGCCTCAGATAAGTTTGTGCTCGGTTTATTTCTGGCTGTAGGTCAAAGGCAACATACCATAGTTTGCTGATATTTTAATGCCTCTGTACACCCACGTGTCAATCCTTGATCCCGGCAGTTCCTTCCATTCAACACTCTGTAGCGTTCCGGGACAAGGAGCAAAGTCTTTGGTCGGATTTTCAGCATATACTCTAGCTTCGATAGCGGCACCTGAAGGAGAATCAACAGGAATACTCGTAAGAAAGGCTGCCTCAAGGCCCTTCTTTCCTGAAAGTTGAGCATCTGCTTGTTTCAACATGAGTTCCACCAAATCAACACCGTAGCATAATTCCGTTATTCCATGCTCGACTTGAAGTCGGGTATTCATTTCAAGAAAGAAGAATGCGCCAGTCTCGTCGTCGACAAGATACTCGATCGTTCCAGCTGATCCATACTTGATAGACTCCGCAAGACGAACAGCAGCGTCGCTCAAACTTTTTCGAAGCCCGGGGTGTCTGGTAACGAATGGACTTGGGCACTCTTCGATTACTTTCTGGTGTCTTCGTTGTATGGAGCATTCACGTTCGCCGATAGCGATGGCCTTGCCGTCTCCATTGCCAAAGACCTGAACTTCGATATGGTGGCTAGATGGATAGTATCGTTCAATGAACATTCCTGCATTCTTAAACAAGGCCTCCCCTCTAGACCTGACAGTAGCGAACGATTCACGTACTTCATCTTCGGAGCTGCATGTTAGTAGACCCATCCCACCGCCACCGGCGGTAGCTTTGAGCATAACCTGGTTTGCAACATATCAGCTTTGCTAAGGAAACAGGTTGGCTGATGGCATACCGGAAATCCTAATTCTCTAGCCACCTTCACAGCATCATCCTCGCTCGTCACAAGACCTGTTGATCCAGGTACAATAGGTACCCCGGCCTTTGTAGCGAGGTCTCGTGCCGTATGTTTCAGCCCAAATGCTTCGATACATTCTGGCGATGGCCCAGCAAAAACCATGCCGGCCTCGGCAATGGCTCTTGCGAAATCTGCATTCTCTGACAGGAAACCATATCCTGGAATGATAGCATCCACATGGTTACGCTTCGCTAACTCGATGATTTGATCTCTAGGATATAGTCAGATGATGGCCGTTGCAGAGAAGAACAGAAGAGACTGACCCATCGATGTATGCTTTTGAAGGTGGTCCATCGAGCAGGAAGGCCTCATCCGCTAGTTGAACATGAGCGGATGCAGCATCTGGTTCGGTGTAAAGTGCAATTGTTCGCAAATTTAGCTTTCTAGTTCAGTCAGTTTGTTAGGGTTCAGAGCCGAGTGATAGGTGTGACCTAGAGATTCGTACTTTGCTGTCTTCAAAATCCGGACGGCAATTTCACCACGATTTGCGACCAGTAACGTCTGAAGTGATTCCATCGTAGGTCAGGATGCATTGATGGGAGTCCCACTGGTCTCGCTGTTTGGGTGGCATGGGGTGCTTAATAAATTGAGTGAGCAAATTGTCAAGCTCCTTCACCCTCCAGGCTGGAAAAGTCCTCGGCGCTATAGACCAATAGCATGGGCGCCATGATCTCAGATACGAGTCACGGCTCCTTGATAAACTTGGCAGGTTGTTTAGATTTGGGGTTAGGCATTGATCGATGGCAATAGGTTGGAGAAATTGGAGGCGTGCGGAGTCAATGCAGCGATAAGAGTGGAACTCACCCCTCCTTCTGCGTAGCTAGAATGGGAAACTGATATCATAAGAAGTCCCCCCTCGCAATTTGGAGCATCTCTTCGTTTTTATTCATATAATACTCTTTCGTGGCTGTGTTATCCTCAGAGGGGTCTGAAAGTCCGTTACAAATAGCACATTCATCATGGCTCCAATACAGCAGAAAGCCTTGATCAACTGTGACATGGGCGAAGCCGTACGTCATTTTCCCCTCTTCCGGGCTTTGCAGCTTTGATATGCTCAGTAGTTAATATGGCCTTTAGTACGGCAATTGGGCTTGCGGTCCAGATCTCGAACTCCTCCCGATGATTGATATCGCAAATGTCGCCTGTGGCTTCCACGGTGGCGACCCTCTAATCATGATGGAGACCGTTAGGAACTGTAAAGCCCATAACGTTCGGATCGGTGCACATCCCGGGTTGCCGGACCTCCAAGGTTTCGGACGACGGGAGATGAAATTATCACCCGAGGAACTCACAGCTATGACCATTTATCAGGTGGGGGCACTCCAAGGCTTCTTAGACCGGGAGAATGTCCCCCTCAGCCACGTGAAACCCCACGGGGTATTATACGGGATGATGTGTCGAGACTATGAGGTGGCTAAGGCAGTCATGCTTGGGATTCCTAAGGGTGTTCCTGTTTTCGGGCTTGCTGGGACCAATATGGAGAAGGCTGCCAATGATCTTGGGATAGAATTCTGGGCCGAGTTATACGGTGACGTCAAATACGACTCGAGAGGAATGCTCGTCATTGACCGGAAGAAGAAACCATGGGACCTTGGCGATGTGGAGCGACATGTTAGACAACAGGTCGAAGAGCAGTCGGTGACTGCGGTCGATGGGACTGTCGTACAGCTGCCATTGAAAAATTATCCTCTATCTATCTGTTGCCATTCCGATTCGCCTGGTTGCGTGGACATCGTCCGAATCACAAGAAAGGTGGCAGATGAATTTAATCGGAAACATGGGAAGTGAACCTGGTGGGGAAGTATACATATCTCCCCCTCCGTTCGAGATGAATACAGGTAGTAACACAAAAGTTGTCGTGCAACCGAATGTATAATCTTTAAGCCATTGACGGGTTAGTCAAGTGGGATCCAGATTTTTGTATGTTAGACAGACCGGAATAAAAGAAGTCTGAACGAGAAGTTGCCTCATTCGGTGGATAAAAGGTGAATACTAGTACCTAATCCGGTGTACTTGGATTATATATGAAAAGTATGAGCAACTCTTCAACAACATCCGATGTGGTGTAATGGCTAACATCGCTGTCTCTCACACAGCAGCTCGGGGTTCGATTCCCCGCATCGGAATCACTTTTTTTTTGTTTTGCTGGGTTAGTAGTTAGTCTATATATACTAATCTCGACGTACTCAACTTGTTGTTGTGCATGCTATTCGTCTCAGTTCTAAATAGACCTTTTCCTTTCCTATTCTTAACAGGTCCATTCACTATTCAGCAGAAACGGATTGATCACCCCGAACTTGATATGACCCTGTATAAGCCCTCGACCACATAATACATGATTAGTCCATTGTATTCGCAATTGCTAACTATACTGGATAGACATGGGTATTCTGTCACAACCTCCAGTCTCATCCTTGTCACCGGGTAGTAGTTTACTCAGCAATAATGATCAGTTGCTACTTTTTAAGGACAGCCTGATGTAGCTTCAGGCAACAAATACACACATACGCACAACAGGTGTTTCTAGCTGTACGGAGTGTTCTCCTGCAAGCATGGACGGTGAAGAGATTGGTATGTATTTATGCGACTTAATCGATATCCTGGTATCTTCCATTCTCAAGTACTCCGTAGGCCGGCTCGGGATAGGTGTAATCGATAATATGGAGAAGGGTATGAAACGTACTTGCCGGAGTGACATAATCTTTAGATTCGTAGACTGCGCGTGCCCTACACATATATATGCACATGTGACATTGCCCTATTATATGCAATTCCCACACAGGAAGTATATTGTCTCGTGGGCTCCCACAGATTGATAGATATGCCATGTTATACCCCAAACACACGGCATGACTGTCTGGCATCTAAGTACAATGCGTCTTGTGTATTGTACTTTCAGAAACTTTGGCATATCAGCCAGATGAGGTCATAATATTAACTCGACAGATATGAAATGCCCCCAGAGAATGGTTAAGATCGGAGAATTCCAGTATCGCGCTAACTAGGACAAAGTTTGATACCTGTAGTAGCAAATATCGGTGTGCTATTCTTAGGTATAGTTATAGACCAAGAATCAGATATGTTGTGATACGTTGCATGGTCTGTAGGTGAAATACTGCTAGTACTGTGTAATAGTAGCCCCATGATGATCATACTTATGTGTTTAGTATATTTAACGGGTGATGGCGTTTGCATTAGCGCGAGAGCTTACGAAGCACGGGGCAGTGGTGTAGATATCACATGGATAAAGAGGGTAAGGAATCTGAGCGACGATGACGCAAAATCCATAACGCTTGTTTTCATGCCAAGTTTAGGTTGTCTTGTTGTTCTTCGTAGCATCCGGAGTAGAATATTAATTATTTAGGTGAAAGGGGAGAGTTTCTCAAACTCCGGGCTCCGATATCGTCGGAGAGAACGGCCCGATGATTCATGGTTACTGCCTTAGGTTAGTCTGGGCGTGGAAAATTCCCCGCAGAGACAATGCATGGCCGAAAGAGGCATGGCGTTGTCATTGGAAGGGCGTGCAGATGAGTCGTGACCCAATCTTGCTTTGATTCTTTCTCGCTGTCAATCAGTCATTGGATAACCCAGACCACCCTGCCCTTGGGTTATCGATAAAGGGCGTTATCTCCATAATTCGATATGGGTCGTCGGCGGTGCCGATTGGGGCCGAATACGATCTTCACACTCTGAAGGCGTGTCCTAAGACCAAGGACAGGTAGAAGGATGTGGTCCAAACATCGAAGGTACTAGCAGTGTTGGTTTCGGCATGCTTTTGATACCCCAGACGAAAAAACCGTATCCTACTTCTCATCCCGTCGTCCATCTTTCCCCCCCACTACCCATTCTCTCTCAGTATTACCCGATATCTCTGTTCCCCCGGCGATTTGTTTCCTATTAAGACTGCATTGATTATTACCCTTTCCTTTGGCTGGTGTCACTGAAGCACCGCAGCTTCCAGTTAACTTGTAACGGAGTTAAACCGGAGCATCGCCGCCAAAATGGAGTTCTTTGATTTCGACGGAGCCTCATATGGGTCCCAGTCGCAACTTCGTGATGATGATGTGGCTTCAGACAGCAGGGATTTCGATGAAAATGATGATGCTGTTGCCAACTACAAATCACTTCTACTGGATCAGCCATTGGATTTCCCCAATGATTTATCGGAGCAAGGTGTTGAACCCGCCATCAAACAATCCCCGGGTTCGGCCATGGAAAACGGTGTCTATCCCATGGGTCGTGCTAAAGAGCCCTGTGACTTTTGCAGGAATATGGGATTGGACTGTTTTGTTGCCAACAGGGGAGTCATGCAAAACAGTGGATGTACCTGTTGCATCTCGCTATACCGAGAGTGTAGTTTCACTCATGCCAAAGCACCTGGCAAATTTCTGGACACATTACACCCGATCAATGAAAATACCTACATCCCAACCGGTGGCTTAACGGGGAAGAAAGCACTTAGATCGGCTTACGGTGCAACCTTTGTTGGCGATGTCGATGGTCGGGGAACAAAAAGTACTTCGCGACTTTCGCGTGAAGCAGTCCGCATTCTCAAGACATGGTTATACGAGCATAGCGACCATCCGTATCCCAATGAACAAGAGAAAGATGAATTGAAGCAGCGTACAGGGCTGAAGCGGACCCAAATTTGCAATTGGCTAGCCAATGCCAGACGGCGTGGTAAAGTTCGTCCCGCTCCACGCAGCAGCTCTCCAGTTCCCGGTGCCATGGATATCCCGAGGCAACAACAGATGGATATACATCTCATGACTCCACTTGAGCGTTGGAAGCACTCCCCCCCTGAAAACGAACCTGCTGCTACATCTGATATTCTCCGAGCCTTGGTGAACACACCTTTAGATTCTGCTCGGCAGCGATCGTCTCAATCGAGTCACGTGCGTTCCCATTCTCGGAAGACGGGGTCAAGCAATGACTCAAGCCATGGCAACTCAAATATATTCCGTGCCCCTTCCATTAGTAGCTTAGAGACAAGTCGGTCAGCCACTCATTCATCTATATCTGACCTGTCCTTCGCCTCCGCCTTCTCCCATAGATCCTCATTGGGGTCATTCGGTTCCATGGACCGAAAGGAACGTCGCCGCCGCCGTAAAGCCCCAGCACCCATGAACACTTTCAATCAACAAAAGACTCGCAGCACTCGTATCTACCAGTGTACCTTCTGTGCCGACTCCTTCCAGACCAAGTATGATTGGCAACGGCATGAAAAATCGCTGCACTTAGCTTTGGAGAAGTGGACCTGCTCGCCCCATGGAGGTGTCGTTTTCATGGACGGCGCAAACCGCTGTGTATTTTGTATGGCGGCCAATCCTGACAACGACCATCTTGAATCGCACAACTTTAGTACATGCCAAGAGAAATCCCCTTCTGAGCGAGCCTTCTATCGGAAGGACCATCTCAATCAACATCTGAGGTTGGTTCATGACGTGAAGTTCCATCCTTCAATGGATAAATGGCGAAGTAATACCTGCGAGATAAGGTCGCGGTGCGGTTTCTGTACAACTATTCTCACAACGTGGAAAGATCGAGTTGACCATCTAGCTTCCCATTTCAAGAGTGGTGCCGACATGACTCAATGGCAGGGAGATTGGGGTTTCGATCCCGATGTCGAAAACTTGGTCGAGAACGCGATGCCTCCGTACCTCATTGGCCAGGAAAAGCTCACATTGGATCCTTACAAACCTTCGCGCGCCACAGGGCAGTCGCCAAGCTTGACTGTGCCGGGAGACGCTAACTGCTATGAGCGTCTCCAGCGCGAGCTTATGGTTTATATACATAACCGCATGGCTGCCGGTGTTACCCCAACGGATCAGATGCTGCAAGATGAAGCCCGACGCATCATTTATGAAAATGCCGATCCTTGGAACCAGACCTGCGCGGATAACCCAGTCTGGCTTGGAGTTCTGAAACGTGTCGCTGGACTTGAAGACGTGCCGGGCTCAGAGCATGTTCAATTCGCTAACTTGGGAATGCAACCGCCTTATGCTGCCCAAGGCGGACTACTGCGCCCGCCCCTTGAGACCAACTCCGTGGCTCGAAGCATATTTCATCGTCACCCCTTCAGCCAAAGTCACTCTGGCTCTGGATTCCAAAGTCCCGCTTTCCCAAGCACTGGTCGGTCCTCAGCGGCAGCGAGCGTTCCAGGGAGCTCAACCGATAGCTATGCTGGTAGCTTTGGAATGGTACCCCCGGTGACACACTCTGGCTTATCCACTGATTGGGGAAGCAGCCTCTCAGCCGGGGTCTCATCGTTTTCGACGCCTATGAGCGGCTCAGTGGACCCGTTTGTGCAAATGGGATTTGATCCTGAATTCCTGCAGCAGCTGAATGACCGTTATGAGGAGTTGGATTTGGGTGACCTCCAAGGATTGGAATTAGGGGGAGACAGTCGGCATGAGGGTAGCCTCCTACCTGGAAGGGACGAAAGTAAAGCGGACACTTTGCCGGGCTCTAATGTCGGGTCTGCACCCATTCCTATCCCAAGCCCAAAAAATACGGATGTTTTGATGGCCGATGCTGTTCCTTACCAAGGGCCGCGATCACCAGGTAATAGTGGTTTCTAAGAGTAAAGGGTTGGAATTGTTAATAGTGGGCCATGATTTTGGAGCTGTTCAAAAGTTTCGTGATGTGTTCTTTTCTTTCTTGGGAGGGCTTTTACCCTCCCTCTCCGTAATTTTCATGCATAGCTTCTCAACGATTCCCAACATGGCGGCGGTGTTAGTTTATATATTGAAATTAATCTAGAACGATTTGCCTTCCGTCTAATTAATGATCGCATCAAGGGCGCCAGTGTGTCAGCGATAAACCTGATGATTGGCTGCATGTGATGGGTGATCATCGGCAGGGCGTACCCGTGACCTTGGGAATGACACATAAATTACTTAAGAAATATCAGGGTAGGTTACTATTTTCACCCTAATTATCAATGTTTTGTTGGCTGTCGGTCAGTAGGTGATGTGTAGGTAGTATTGAAGGAAGTGCTGTTTGCCTGTCTGTTGTCTAGGGTTCTGGATGTCAGTGACCGACTTGTTTAGTTGGGATCTATCTTTAGTGTCTCCTTATCGGAAAGACTTCAACTGTGGGTCAAAAGTCGTTAGATCGCCACTTTGACATGTGAAACTCGGAGGTTTTTCGCGTCTCAACGGTTTTTCCCTGCATGAATCGGATGTTTAAACATCTACAGCATCATTTGAACCATACTTCGCCCTCGTCATGGCTGGAAAGTGCTCACAAGATCTTTTCAAGACGAAGGAACTCATCTGAACCGTGAATCCATGATTCTCTGGTGTTCATAGATCCCGATATTATGACACTGCTGCGTCAGATCCAAGCTTCGTTTCTGTCACCCGAGACCCGACCTTAAACTGCCCCTCATCTGATGCCCTTCGCTTATCTCAAAGACTACCATGGAGAAAATAGAGACAATGGACGAGCAGGCAACTCTGGGAGACACAATGATTCTCTCTCAGGGGCTTCCCGATTTCCTCCCGGCTGCCATTCGACGACACATTCCCCGTCTGTATCCTTCGCTCCATCGCGCGGCGCAGTCGGACTCAAATATAAACGCAGCAAGAACAGGCCACAAGCTCAATGGTCCTAGTTTCTCTCCATCTTTCTCGGAGCCGGAGTTGACATTGTACGGACAAAAAGCCGGTTTGGCCTTGGGGGACCTGCAACGCCCTACTACTGCGGGCAGTAGTAGTAACGGCCAGGACTCGTGTGGCTCTTCGGTTTGCGGGAAGTCTTCGGACACTAGTTATATCATACCTTCCGAAGAGAAAAAGGGTGTAGAGCCTATGGGGTTTGCGATGTCCAAATATGAAGAGGAGACTGGACTGCGCTGGAATCATGTCGTCCCAGGTATGCATCCATACCAACACACTGACATGTGCTGTAGATGTAGAAAAGTATAAGACCGCCTCTGACTTGTTCATATAGCGTTTCAATTCCTCCAACATGCAGGAGTGGAGGCCCAGCGACGCGATTATGACAGCCACCTGGTACGGTCATTGTACATGGATGCACTATGCTATCTTCTTCAGGCCCTACCGGCCGATTTGACTTACGAAGAAACTGCAAGAATCAGGAAAAGCCTTCCTGGCCAAGTTTCCAACTCTCTCGCTGCTCCTTCCGCAGCTGGCTTCGTTAACCAACCCGTGAACACAAGACACTCGGCAGAGCGCTCTTATCTCCACCGGCTGCTGGCCTCTAGTATTATTCACTTCTTTCTCCTGCTTCAGTTCCTGATGCCATACCTCAAGATTGTGCTGCACCGATTATACCAATTCGAACGGTCCCATCGGGTTACCGAGCGCGTTGTGTCGGCGAGCTTGGATGCTGCCGATAGCTTGGGCAAACGGAGCCTGAGTCTGGGAACAACAGTCCTCAGTCTCCATGATGGGAAAGTAGGTGTTGCGGTGTCAAGTCTGGCTGCATGGTGGGTTGAGGGTATTGCAGGTGGAATTTACGAGGGGATTGGCGAGGGCATGACCATCTTAGGGTTCATTCGGCCAAATCCCGGTGTGGTGGAAGGGACACAAATGCAACCCATGCCAAGTAACTGAGGTTTGTTCTTTATCGCTGTATAAGTTATGTTGAGATGTTCGATAGAACGTGTATCCAAGGCTATCGGTGGGACAGGCTGGGATGCTAGAAGGGCGGGTGCGTTTGCCTGATTGTTGCCTATTCAAATAGACCCCTTGCGTTAGAGTTAATAACCACAGTCAATTGTTTTATTTGCCACGTCCTTTGCTTCTATAAAATATTTGTGCTTTTTAATAAGCGAGCGACAATCGAGGAGAGGGGAGTTCCAAGACTATGTTGGCTAATTGATGGTGTCTTTGCAAATGCTATATTATTCGACATTTCCATATTTCGTTCGGCCCATGACCCTCAATTTACTATGGATGACGATAACGACGATGCTGTTCAGCCTACAAAGGAGACGTTTGATCGTGTGCTGCGTGAAAGTTATGCATTATGGTCGAGTTATGTCGACCTGGAAGGCTCTACTTCTCTCCCAATCCAATGTATTGATCTCAAAGGCATGCTCGGCCAAACGCCATCATTCCTTGGACATGGGTTGATTTTCGAAAACGAGCCAGCCCCGTTCAAGTGCACCGAGAGCTCAGGTGGTCTTTATGTCAATGGTCATTCGACTTGGAAGACTTCCAACGGGGATTGTCAGTTGGGGCCCAAAGAAATACACCCCAAGCTTCTACTTGCGACTCCAACTGCGATGAATGTAGAGCTCTCAGATTCGGCTCCATTCGCAGAATGGCCTGGCGTTCAAAGCCTCGAGGAGTACGACGAGGGTAACTACATCGCGGTATTATTTCTTGCTTGGGCTTATATACTGAGTGCTCGATGGTCTGAATTGTTGAGTAAATCTCCAGAGCACCGGTGTATGATTGCCTTGAAGGAAGAGGATCCCCGATGTGAGGTCCCACTTTCCCATAGCAGGATTGAAGTAGACATCGGAGTTGATGCCAGTGACGATGAAGTGCACTGGTGGAATGTTATCCTGTCAGTCTATGAAGGATGGAGCATAACGACAGTTTATAACGGCAGAACTTATGTCTCACCTTGGGCTGTTGCGATATCAGGCGCCACATGTTAAGAACTAAACAGTCGTCGAGCGCCAAAAGACAACAGCCTTCTTCAGATAGGGCTGTGGAGTATTTAGCCCGTTTCTGCTGCTACAAGCGTTTATATGGTCAATGCTCGGCTGCCTTGTCCGCAGCACTTTGTATCCCTTTTGTTTGGACCAAATCAATATCACTCCCTGTTCCGAAAATGAGTGCTACTTCGGGATGCGCACTTGAGTTACATTGCTCTCCAGCAACCCACATCTATGAGCACTGCGACTTTCTTCCTAGATACATGATGTTAAGCTGTAATACGTGGGGCATCCGATCCCTACTTCACGCTACATTCTTCAACCCAGACATCGAGTGTAACTTGGTCGCGGCCTGGATGAGTGCTGTATTCGTCGTTATAGGTCCAGCGACACAGGAAAGGAACATAGTAAAATTTCTCAAGATTCTTGCAAGGCGACTACCGAAGTTAGCACCACTGTGGCTTGGAGCTATGCTCCTGGATGAGTTTAAGGCTTTAAAGCCTATAAAAGCTGGATGTGTAGCTGTGGAGCTTCACGCCGCGGCATGGACGGACACGATAGACTCATTCATTACACAGAGCCCAGGGATAAGTGATGGCAGAGTAATCAGACGCGAGGATGAATGCCGACTACTTCATATCATCGGCTGTGGTTTCCATGGTAGACTTCCTGTGTGGCCATGGAAGCCTTTCGGGGAAACTTTGCTTAAAGATGCCGAGCCTGAAGTTCAGAAACATATCCAGTGCAATTGCCATTGTCTGGAGTACTGGGCATGGTACTGGGAGCTCGTAGACGGCAAAGAGTTGGAAGCCCGTGGGGCTGACGCCCACCAGCCAGGTGACAACAGCACGCAGATTGAGCCGGTGCCCAAGAGAACTCCAAGTCAGTGGTCCATTGATTGCTTATCAGATGACTTGTCAGCCGGTACAACACGAGGAATATTTGGATGGTTAAGATCAACTGGGTATCCAGCAAATGAAAGGCATGTATACAAGCATCCTTGGTTTGATGTTGGAGACTGTGATGAGGATGAGATGTCGGACGATCGGGAGGATGGCGGTGAAGTCAACGAGGCAGACAGACGTAAGGCAGTGGAGAGTTGGCTTGAGAAGAGCGTATGATAATAGCCTCATCAAGGTAGAATGTCCACAGAAGTCAATGGAGACTAGGACTTCAAGAAATGGTACAGTAATACATAGTGGGCATTCGGAGATAGCGGACGTAACAGCTTTGTTTGTAAGGTGCTGAGGACCTGACCGCCCTATTTAAACAGGAAGGCGGTCTGCTGAAGCCGCCATAGTCAAAGCTCAAGAACCTCCGACCGTGGAAAGGAGGTTCTTTACTTAGATACTTCAATGCTATAGATTCCACCAAAAAGCTTCTTTGGATCTGTAAAGTATGTAACATAACAAGCACATCCCAGGAACTACAGTGAGATTTTTTGGGTTAAAAATAAATCGTTTTTTATGATATGATCAATCGGAGATGCTGACTGTGTCGAAGATACAGTATTCAAGGGGCCATCCCGCGGAGCGTTCAAATGATTCTGCCAGAAAATATACCACAGTCGCGTGTTCCTAAGCGGTAACTCAGGAGCAGCATCACGGAGTCTCATACAGCAATATGTCCACCTCCAGATTGCCTAAAATCCCCGCTCTGCGTAAACATCAACTTTCCCTGGAATTGTAAGCTTCACTTACTCTATTAGTGTTTTTGCGGAAGGAAGCCAAATTGACAAATTCCAACTGTACTAGTGCGAGCTTAACTCATGCGGCCCCTCCAGGACTCTATGTGAGCCCTGCTCCGAATGATCCTACTCTCTGGACGGGGGTTTTATTCGTTCGTACTGGTACGATACTTTCACTTTGATTGGGATAAGCAGAATACTTGAGTATCACCCAGAGCTAATCAAATTTCTCCGGCAATGCTTAGGTCCATATGCTTCTGCTATCCTCCGTTTCCAGATCCGATTTCCGCCTTCATATCCCGATCTCCCACCTTTGGTGACCTTCTCTACCGATGTATTCCACCCATTGATCGTTCCCCTTACCACATATACCTTTAGTACAAACGCTTCGAGCGAAGATCCTGTCAGTGCTTCAGACGAGGAGCGATTACCGCCCGGCGGATTCAGTCTCCGACATGGATTTCCCCACTGGTTTGGTCGAGGTAAACGAAATGTGATCAATTCAGCGGACTCTTCGAGAGCCGTGAGTATTAATGGATTCAGTACCGGTGGTGATGCAGCCGGCAAATACTCGGCTCAGAACCCAAACGACGCCTCTAGACCTACATCTCCGTCGAAGAATCAAGCAGACAATGAGCGAGAGGAGAGTGCTACATCAACTCCAGCAGAGAAACCCGTCCAGACAAGGGAGAATGTCCCGGTTACTGCTCTACTAGATTATATTCGCTCTACATTCGATGACGAAACAGTTCTCGACTCGTTGCCACTCGAAGCTGCTGGAAATCCAAGCGCCTGGCATGCATGGAAGGCTCACAGAAAAGATAGCAGCAACTCGACCTTTAAAGCTGGCACCAAAAGAGGAATCCCGCAGGCGCGGCTTCCCGGCGATTGGCATTGGGATGGGATTTGGGCCAAGCGAGTCCAAGATGAGGTCGAGGCGAGTCATTCGGAAGCAACATTGTTTGGCAATGCGACACGAAGCGGAGGGGCTGAGGATTCGGTAAGAACAGTCTTCCCTCAGTGATTCATGCTGGATATTACAAGGCAGCCCATTGTGGCCATCGCTGACCGCAGCTTGCAGATTCGTTTTTCTCGGTTGGACGACGCCACTCTGACCTCAGTTAAAGAGATGATAAACCCACGGGTTGAAGAAGCGCACCATTAGTTCGATCCCTGCGATTTATACCCAATTCATTGTTCATGTATACAGGAAAGAAATAAATATCTGTACAAACTCTGGCCTACTTGTTTCCTTATTTGCCTACACCACCCATAGGTACGCTCTTTCCCAAATCAGCTGGTCTATGTATATCTACGATTTCTTGCAACAGGGCGGAAGGCTTCTCTTCATCATCTATCCATTGCCTACAGAAGACATCCTCATAACTCTTTGCATACCGAATACCCGCCGCATCTATCAGAGTAAATAGACCTACAAGCATGGCTAATCAGTACGACACCTTTTTTGTCATTGGACTGATTTCTATTCCGATATTCCTTATCGGTGTGATCTTCATCATGGCTCTAGCTCTTTCGGGGGCCTGCAGTGGTCGGCCTCACACTCACTACCTCTTCTGCATCAATCCCCAGGAGAGACAGAAGGAGAGAGCCTCTGCTCGTGCCAGTTCTGACGTCCCCGATATAACAATCTCTCCACCGGCGCCCTGTGCGAAACAGGAACCAGACCAAGAGAAGGAGATGGTTTGAAGGAGGGGATGAGTTGTTATCTCTGGCAACGGGAGGCAGCTGAAGAAAATAACGACAAGCACTCCGAAAGATTAGTTGATTTTGCCAGGCATTACAATGTACCTGGACAACGTCGTTATCCCTATCCACGAGGCTCTTGCATACGATCCGTTGGCTCGAAATTTGAACCGTTGATCAGGTGAATACTCGATTACGACCAAACGGCAGCCAATTGAGATTGTAGACTGCTGTTGGAAGTATTAATTGCTGCTGGCTGAGTCAACTTTGGCTGAGAGATGGTGGTTATTTCGTCACTTGCAGGATGGGTGAAATACCTATGCTTCACACGTACCCTAATTCTATACTTAGTGGTTTATAATCGAGGATGAAATTTGGGGTTCTTTAGCTTTGTTCAACTTTGGAAGTGTGATACAGGCTTAAAAAGCCCTTTCCTTTTTCTTAGTCTTACATGACAGAGATTCGTCAGACTAATAATAAGAATTGATTATCCCGACCACTATGCTAACAAAACATTATTCATCTACAAAATTTCTCAAGATAGGCGCATTGTCTTCAGACTGTTTCTTATTCCAGACTGGTTCCCCGTCGTCATCGAACTCAGCCCACTGGAAGAAACCACAGCTTTTTTTGCCAGGGGCAAAGCCTCCATAGCACATCCACATATACCTACCTCTAGTTTCCCGCTTGCGCTGAGCACAGCGCAGAATGGCATGCATACCACACCGACAACGAGGGGTGTTCCGTGGATGAAGGGAGTCGCGGTACCAGCGATACGTGATATTGATGCGGCGGTTTCCGGACAGTGGGTGTGGTGAAACCGTCTGGGCAGGCGCAATGGCGTGTTTCCACTCTTCTTGCATCTCGGCATGCATAACTAGTAGAGAGTTATGGGGGAGATGAATGGAGATTTGACCTTGAGCATCGGCGCGAACGTCAGATGCCACTCGTGACTGCTTCGGCTCAGATTGTGGTGTAGGCGTGTCTTTCTCGCTTTGAGAGCTCTCATCGTCATCATTGCTGGGTACAATCCTTCGAACGCGGAATTCTCGTTCTACGCCTAAACTCAGACTACCGATGATAGCCCGTGGACCAAGGTAAGTGAGTTCGTCCGAGTGATACCCCACGCTCTCTGAGGGACCATCGTAGCAATTGACGAATGCGGCATTTGGCATCCATTCTTTAGGAGACTGGTATTTGAGCTTTTCTCCGTCGGGGTAGAAGGATTTAATGCGGTGATGTACTTCATTGTTCACAGTGTGCTGCACTTTGGCGGAAACAGCTTGCATATGCGGTGTGATCTGACGCACATTTGACCGGTAGGTCCCGCCGTATGTGTATTCTGACGTGTGCTGGTGGTACTCCTCCGGCGTAGAAACATATACACTAGCCGAATGAGGACTCTCAACTGTTCGATCGAACAGCTGGAACTTATATCTAGAGAAATACTTGGATTCCTCCAGAAGTTCTATGAGGAGTGCATTCGCCTGCTCTGCTGGAAGGAAATTGTGGATAATTGTACATGGCGTGTAGGCCGCGACATCCTCCGGGGAGTATAAGTGCAGGGTTTTCCCCTTCTTAGTCAGTGATTTTCGTTTGATGGGCGAATCTTGCCCTGTGTCTGGCTGGAGGACAAGAGACGTCAAAGACGTCTGTACAGACGGTGTACCCGGTACCACCCGCTTCTTGGTGGGAGGGGCTTGTCCTGGGATCGTAGATGCCGCGGCTTCCACTGATCCGTTACATGATACGAGAACGTCCAGAAGCGTCTCCTGTGCAATCTCTGGGAAAAGTGACACAAGTAGTGCTAGCTTTACATCTGTTGAGTCCTCATCCGGGAGTGGCGATTCTGATGGCGATGCCGCCTGCACGACTGGTGAGCTTGGCCGTGGCCTCTTCCGGGTTATGAAACGGTCCATAGATAGGACTTGCGACTCCAATTTGAAGCCATGAGGTAAAATAAGTCTATGGGGTTGTGTTGAGAGATCGGATTGAAAGATTCAAGTTCAAGATGCGATTGACACTTCCGGGGCCACGTGATTGCTCTGGAAATGGCCAATCAGGTGCTGCGAACATACATTGTGGAAGTACCTGTATACAGGTACTATATGAAGAGCTATGTACTTTACTTCCCTCTTGCTCATCCGATGCAGCTAAAACATGCTCACCGAGGTATCTTCGCACAGGGTATCACAGAGCTATGTACTAGAACCAAATTCCTCGCATTCGAAGTACTGATTCGTTCATCGGCGTCAAAGTAACCCCGAAGTCCGTCTGACCACCTACAATCTTACTCGATGATTATGGGATGAAGGAAGCATCGTTTGTGCTTCATTGCGCGTCAGATGTGGTCGGGCTTCACACCGACTCATTTATACAACCAAGTTAAGAGTATATGCGAACCAAGCCATAGAAACTTGGTCTTGGTCTTACATTTTAATCTTGGTTAGGGTTCCAGAAATTACAGAGATGCAACACCCAATCCAATACCACGCTTGAATATTGATTGAAAACTCTCTGTGAGGATCTAATCTTATGCTCCATGTATATGTCTGGAATTGTGACGTTATTACCAAGGCAACAATCAAAATGTTGTTTGCTGAACAATTGTCTGTATGCATTGACGTGGTACAGGTTACATTAAACTGCAGAATTACGAAGCAGTCTAAATTATAATCTTGCTTGTTTGCTCACTAGCTATTTGACTAAGCTTTGGACTAACTACAAGATAGACTCTTTTATCTTGCACAGTGGCATGATAAGCCCCAGCTTTCACCGATCCCACAGAATTTTCCACTTGAGGCCTTGAATTCTCGCCCCAGAACTCGCCTCCCCGACCACGATGCACATCCATTGCTCGCTGAATTCTACTGTGTTCGAGTCTGTATCTGAAACACTCGAATTTCCGAACAAGAGTTGGAAGCAATGGTGGTACAAAACTGGCCCAATCCTAGCCAAGCTTATGATATCGTCAGATTATAGCATCGAGCAGCAACACCAGTATCTTGAGTTCTACGCCCGTGTCGTCGCCCCTTTCCTAGGGCCCTATCCACAAGTTTTTCGAAGTACTCTCACCCGAAGTGGTCTTCCTGTGGAGTTCAGTGTCAACTACCAGCAGCATAGAAAGCAACCAACTGTTCGCATAGCTTTTGAGCCCCTCAGCGGAGCGCGAGGTACCGAGACCGTTGCCTACGATCGAGATATAGCAAAGGAGTTTCTCTCGACCCTGTCGGAACTGAATATCAAAGGGTTCGATTCGAGATTGTGGGATAGAGTCTCTCAAAACATACATATTGATGCAACAGAAAAAGCCATACTACAAGAGAGCAAGGTCGATGACACATATGTGAGAACGCAAACGCTGTTCGGTTTCGACCTTGTGAGAGATGGCGCTATATCAGTAAAAGCTTATGCCTTTCCGGGGTTGAAATGCAAAATATCTGGACATTCCTCACGGGAATTATTGGTCAACACGGTTAAAGACCTGCAGAGAGAGGTGGACTGCTCTGAGGTGTTTTCAATGGTGGACCGTTACTTGCAAGAGTCTAACTCATATAGCCCGTACACTTTCTTCTCGTGGGACTGCATCGAGCCGTCAAAATGTCGCCTCAAAATCTATACGTGCTCAGCCAGTATGACTCGGGCGAAACTTGAAGAAGCCTGGTCCCTGGGCTCTCGGTTGCGGGGCCCATCTATGGACCAGGGGTTGCGGTATCTCTTGCAACTATTTGACCATATTCAGATCCCGGATGGAGAGCTTGAGATAAAAGTAGAACATGATGATCGAGCCGACACCTCCAAGACAACCCCGTTGATGTGGAATTACGAGATGCGAGGCGGAGATCCATTGCCGTTGACCAAGATCTACTTGCCTGTGCATGGTGAGAATGACCTAAAGATTGCTACCGGGATTGCACATTTCATGGAGGAAATCGGAATGGTTGATATGGGCAAATCATATTTGGATGCTATTCAGTCTTACTTGTAAGTCTTTCGATGTACATATTGTTGACTGGAGTCTAATCGAACTCGCACTTAATAGCCCCAGATATGATCTTGGGCAGACGGATCGTCTGACATCCTGGGTTTCTTTTACATTTACCGAGAATATCGGAGTCTACATAAGCATATATTACCATTCTTCTACTGACAATCCATGGGCGACGGAAGAGAAGCAATAGTCATCTCAACTTGGGAACCATGAAAATCGACTTTGGACATGTGTTTAAGTCAAAGTACTCCTGGGATAAAAAGAAAAAGGAAGAAGAAAAAAGTGCTACGCTTTAAGATAGTCTGATTAGTCGATTGTCATAATTATCTACATCGGAATCATATCATGTCTTCATGTAGACCCAGTGTCTTAGGGCTAGCCGGGAACGTTCGGAAGAGATCCGCTTCGTCCCAGCGGAAGAACTCCGTTTCTATTTTCACGACTTCGAAGCCTCGATCCTTTTTCTTTCAACTCCCTCCCGATCATTGGCTGGAGTCCGTTGCACAATTACCCTCTATCAATGAATTTCAGTTTGTTATGCTGATTAAAGTATACTCACTACTATACATATCCTAATACCCTCGCTGCCATGGACTCGCCGAGGAGGAATCGGAACCGCGCCGCCTGCCGCCGCTGCCAACGACGGAAGATCCGCGTACGTTTCTGCTCTATAACTTGTTAGCTTCTGCAGCTGACGCTAGCTTATACAGTGCGATGGGCAGACTCCTCGCTGTGGGTCATGCCAGAAGGCTAAAACTCCTTGTATCAATGATGGCAAGCAACTTGTTCAGCGCTCGTTAGTGTTTAGCCTTCCCCGAGATAACTAGAAACTCTAATCTTGGAAAGGTATATCGCGAGCATGGAGAAACGAATACAATGGCTGGAATCACTAGTAAAAGAAAATTGTCCAAACGCAGACTTGGATGAACAGTCCAGAGACAACCTTGTCCAGGAGGAAGAGCCAGTCCTGATCGAGGACCACGAGGAAACGTCTATCCTTAGCCCTCAGAGAGAGCTTGCCCCAAGCGAGGAGCAGGGCTCGGGGCAGAGCAGACAGCAATATCAAAGTGGACCACCTCATCCATTGCGCTCTCTTTCTCGGATGGAGTCTCGACAAGCCCATGAGATAGGACTTGTCTCGCTCTCACCCGGAGGCGAACCCCGCTATATTGGGCCTTCAAGCGGATATTTCTTTGCAAACCTCGTATTCTCTAGTGCCGGTCGGCATCAGAAGCGACGTAACGCTGCCAATGATTCCATAGGTTTATTATCAGGAGAGTCGACCGCTCTCGCGGCAGAGATTCTTCATACACCCGCTTCTTTGCCCCCGCGACGGGAAACTGCTGTCGAATTATCAGCTAAATACTTTGAAAGCATTCACATCATGTATCCATTTTTGCATCAGCCGTCGCACATGAGCTATATAGATCAAATGTACTCGTCAGAAGAGGTCAGCCCAGTAGTGGCCTTTCAGGTGTACATGGTTATGGCTATTGCTGCCACTGATCTCTCACGGAGGTCAAAAGTTCGTCTGCCTGCTGAAGGATATTATGCGACAGCAATGCAGCATTTTAGTAATATGTCTCCTGATGGAACCTTGGGCGGATTGCAGTCATTGCTATTGCTTATGGTGTATGGGTTCCACAACCCATCTTGCGGAATCAATATATGGAACCTGAATTACCAGTGCCTGGCTTCTCTTATCGATCTAGGGTTACAGCGGGACATACGAAACACACCATCTCTGAAAATCTCTTTATTGGAGCAGGAAATGAGAACTCGGGTTTTCTGGGTGGTGTATACGTTTGACCGGACGATAGGGACCATGATGGGGCGACCGGTGGGTATCCGGGATGAAGCGTGCGATCTGCGTGTGAGTACTTCGCTTATACTTAGACTACTTTTGCGTATGGGACTAACGGTTCCAGCTTCCTATGGACATCTCGGACCTTGAGCTGATGGGGCCTGATGCCCAAGAAAGATCCCCTGAACAGCCACCTTCTCATATATCCTTTGGCATACACTTATTCAAAGCCGCCAGACTAAACTCGGAAATCAAGTATGTCATGCATAGTATATCACGAGAGCCACCAGCGTACGCCTACCCACCCATTCGAGATATATTCGTTTGGCAAAGGGAGATGTTAGAGCGACTGCAAGCCTGGAAGGCCGAGACACCACATACTGATAATACCAACAACATGAACGTCAAGATCTGTGAAATCAAATACCATGAGATGATGATACTAGTCTTGCGCCCCAGTCCTGCCATTCCAGATCCATCCGAAGATTCTTCCATCTTATGTTTTAGACACGCGATGGAGCTCTTGGAAAGCTTCCGGGAGCTGTATAAGCATGACTCCCTGCAGTACAGCCGGCTGGTTGTTCATTCAATTTTTCTGGGGACACTTGTGGTGCTTCACAGCATTTGGAAGTTGCCGGATATTTCTACAAACATACGAATAGATGAGCTCTCAAAAAATATAACCACCGCCCTCAATATTCTGAGCAGTATCGGCGAATATTGGCTTGAAGCCCAGAGAGCTAGGGACTGCATTGATGACATCTCAGGTGTGACTATGAGGCGACTTTTGAAAAGTCGAGGTTCAGCGGAGTCAGCGGCTACTCCTCGGCTTCGTTCAAGAGTACGAGCTATGAATCATATGCAACAAAGTTCTAATGTCTCTTCCCAGTTGCCTTTGGGACAAGACACAACAAACCAGCAACAGGAGCTCATAGACTTGGATACAAACCCAACCGGCTTTGGTGATTTCAACGTAGGGTTTCCAGAAGCTACACTTGATCAATCGGACTCATTACAACTGTTTGGAGACCCCGCATTCGAGGAGTCTTTTGGATTGACTGGTGTACCAGATTTTGATGGCCTCATGTGGGAACTTTTCAACCTTTCGTGAATCGCTCGAGACCCGATGTGTGTATATATTGGTACGGCATACTTAGAAACATCTTCTTTGGCCTCTTTCGGCGAGCTAGCCGAAGATATGTTAGGCACCTACCTCGATTCGCAGATTACTGTCACTACACTCAAAGGCATCCCCAAAATATCCTTGGATGTTATGCTTATACGATTGCGCCCTCTAACACATCAGACAGCTTGAACATAAAGGATACTGAAGTTTCTCGACAAATTTCACCTTTTTAGTAAGCCTCTTTTACCCATGAAAGCGCATTATGAGTAACCAAACCAGGAACTTAACGCTTGCCGATGCCGGATTCGTCTTCCAATTTGACTGCAAGGGTTTCTATCTCATTCTCAGCTGTTTCTGGGTCCACATTTCCTTGAACAACGGCGTTTTCAAAATCAAAGACCTTGGCACCGTGCTCTGTTATCAAGAAGTTGTATTTATTGAGGTCCCCATGAACGATTCCATATGCATGCAAGAGACGTACAGTTTCCGTGTAATCTCTGAGATTCTGAACACCTGGGGGTTTCCCTGTAATTGACTCTATCAAGAAGCCAACTACGCGAAACTTTGTTTCCTCGTAGACAAAGCCAATAAATTTCGGTGCATGTGGGAAGCCAGACAATGTCAGATTAGAATATACTGCAACTTCCTGCTGCAAGGCCGGAATCTCATGTTTAAATCGTGCAACCTTTAGTATGCGCGACTCCCTACCATGCTTAACACACGAGATACGGTCGCTGATCCGAGAAACTGTTGTCAAGTCTAGAAGATCGACAAAGATAGCGTCCGGGATATCAATCTGTCTGAGATCTAGTCCGTGGGGCGGAGACTTGTTTGGACTGCTCTCAACACCCTGGGAACTTCTTCGAACAGTAAGCGTATTCCATTCCTCCTCCCACCTCAGTATTTTTCGCAGCTTCGAAAGGACCCGGTAGCTATCTGTCCTGTAATCAGGTGGGAGGATATCTCTATCAAGGATGGAAACATAATACGATCCGTGAATTCCTTCTTATACGATACAGAAAGTCATCTTCTTCAAGATCTAGCGACAGTATTTCCTCCTAAACTTCTTAGTAAAAGCCCAGTTAAAAAGCACGTAGATTCTCGGTTTGTCTCACATTATCGGGTACTGCTGTGGCTGACTGGCCAGGCGGGTTCGACATTTCGAGCCGGAAGGCAGGCCATAAAGATGACGATGTCAGGAGCATCAATCTTGGGCTTGAGTCTAGTTAATGGATAACTGGACCGCTTATTAAGTATGGCTGTTTGAGCTAACTAACGCAGGCCCAATTGCACAAGAACAAACTCAGTTATGTTTGTACATCATGATATAATGGGCGTGGGTATGTATACATGGGGGTCGGAGATTGCGACTCTATCTATGAATGATCTAGAAGCCGGGGACCTCTGTTTCCCACATTCTGGTTAAGAGGATGCACGGTTGTATGGATTAATTACACAGTGATGTAATGGCATATCTGTGGCCATCTTTCTATTTCTTCTACTCTACTCTAATTGTGTTGTTTCTTCGCTACTAGTTAGGGGCTTCCCAGCATATGAGCAAGTTCTCTGTACATATATACTCTACTTCTCTAAAGTGAAATATTGACTAACACTGATCCGATGATCTTAAAACATAAATATACTTGTACCCATACAATTCACGGTATAAGCATACTAGCTGGGTCCTCAAGATACTTCTTGACCAGCGTCAAGAACGTTACTGCTTCACGGCCGTCGACTAGCCGATGATCATAAGTCAACGCAGTATACATCATCTGGTAGAGTCAGAATAACCCAATCTTACGCAGAGCAGAGAGCAAGGACTTACCGGACGAATCTCTATTCGTTCATCAATAGCTACAGGTCTCTGCTGAATTCCGTAGATACCAAGCACAGCCGTCTGCGGGATATTGATAATGGGTGTGCCAAACAACGAACCCCAGATTCCGCTATTGCTGATCGTAAAGGTCCCACCAATCAGATCATCCATGGTCAATCTGCCATGGCGAGCCTTAAGAATCGTGGATGTCAGCGAATATGTTCTGATTGTAGACAAGTGCTAGTAGCAACTCTGAGCGATTCACCTTTTTACCCAGCTCCGCGATACCCTGTTCGATTTCCACGATGCTCCGGCTTTCCATGTTACGTAGCACTGGTGTTACCAAGCCTCTGGGCGTCGCAACGGCAACGCTAAGGTCGATGTAGTCGCGGAAGACAATCGTGTCGTCATTCTCAATGGACGCATTGATAGCCGGAATCTCCCGAAGAGCCAGCGCGGAGGCCCGCGCCACAGGGCCCATGAAACCCAGCTTGACACCGTGTTTCTGAAGCACGGCCTCCTTATTCTGCGAGCGGAACTCTATAACCTTGCTCATGTCGACTTCGTTGAACGTCGTCAGGAACGCAGTTGTGTTCTGCGATTCTTTCAGACGCTCTGCCGTGCGCAGGCGCATACGACACATTTTGACCTGGTGGTTCGATAATCAGCTATCTGGTGGATGCATAGAATGGATGAGTGAGCTAACTTTCGTCTCTGAACGACTCCCTTGGAAGGCTGATACCGGACCTTGGCTGTGTGGTACGGGCAGTGGAGTGGCTATTGGGGTAGGAGTGGGTGTAGAGGTCGTTTCTTTCATTGGCTCTTGGGAGGGTCTTGTTTCCCTAGTAGGTGTTTGTTGTTTTTGAGTGGCTTCCTGAGGAGGTTCAGAAGTTCGTTCCGCTTGCGATTGTGGTGGTGATTGTGAGGTTGTATCGCTTTTTTCGAGGCTAATCTCAATAACAGCTTGTCCCACCGTGACGATGTCGCCCTCGCTGACAAGTAACTTTGTGATTGTTCCGCTATGTGTAGCATTTAAGGCGACATCTATCTTGTCAGTTTCGATTGAGGCGATTTCTTCGTCTTGTTCAACGTAGTCGCCGACTTGTCTGTTGAAGGTCGACAGGACACCCTCGGAGATGGATTCGGCCATGGAGGGGACGCAGATGATCTTAGTTTCGGCCGTATAAAGGGCGGATGCGCTGAACTGGCGTAGACATGAATATTGCCAATTCTTTTTATGACCGAATATAATTGGCCTGACAGTTGATGGATGCGTGCATCGTCTTGATACTATGTTGGATGCGCGTAAAGCTGATGAAGTTCGAAGCGCGCGAGGGTAACAACCCCGGAGATGATGCGTTGCACGACTTGACATGATTGATCTGGGGTATCTTGGATACTGGATAAACAATCATAGATCAAAAAAATAAAGATAAACCAAGAGAATCGGCTTAACTTCAGGACCCCGGATCTCCACATCGGCAAAGCAGCATTGCACCGATATCTCAGAAATTCGACATCACTTTGAAATATGCACACTAATTAGTGATAGGAACATCACTCTAAGTAGCTTTAGAGTGTGAAAAACTATTCCCATCATTTTCTCTCGTTAGAAAGCTGCATCTTTATGCCAAACGAGAGTAACATTGTATCAGGACTTATGTGATGGTCTCAAGTCGCGATACAAGGCCAGTATGCAGTCAGTCTCAGCTTTTTATAACCAGAATTATCATTTCATTTCATTATTTTGATATATGTTCGGCTTATTGCTATGCCATCCATAATATGTGCCTCTTGGGGTAAGATATAACTGGGGTATGCGTGAATCCTGGATGATAATCTGCATTGTGAAGAGGAAATCGGCTGTAAGTCGGTCAAGAATGCTAGGGGTGTCATCTTTAAGAGGACTGCGATAGATATAACATGGTAATGCAAGAATCGAGTGCACTTTAACAACAATTTTGTTGTTGAAGTGAGAATGTATATAGTTTAAAGTGGATAATTTTATGACGTTGACGCTAATCACGGGGACTCCACCAATCACGGTAAATGGACCTCGGCTCAGGGAGGTGAGAATCTCCCCGCAACAAGTCCTTTGATTTCAGTCACCATTCATTTTGCGATATGATCTTTCATCGCAGTCGCTAATCTACTATCACCACTTTCTCCTCCTCTACCTCCTTACCTCCTTGTGACATCAACAGTGTGGTTTCGCCCTGGACCATTCCCAGAACCATGCTGCATTTTCGCACGGAGGGCTATAACGGCTGTGCGGTTAAGTACTCCCCGTTCTTCGATAACCGGCTGGCCGTCGCCGCGTCGGCCAACTTTGGACTCGTGGGAAATGGACGGATGTACATTTTGGAGTTAACTCCAAACGGAATTGTACCCGTGAAATGGTACAGGTTTCCATTGAAGATGACCAAGTCAATTCATTCTAACCAGACGATGCCAGGTTTACCACCCAAGACTCGCTCTACGACCTTGCATGGTCTGAGATTCACGAAAACCAAGTTCTTACAGCCTCCGGGGACGGTAGTATTAAGTTGTTCGATTGCAACCTGAGCGACTTCCCTGTCCAGAATTGGAAGGAACATAACCGCGAGGTCTTCAGTGTGCACTGGAATCTCGTCGCGAAAGACCGTTTCTGCTCCAGTAGCTGGGATGGTACTGTGCGCGTCTGGACCCCCGATCGTCCGCATTCTCTCGTCACTCTTCCTACACACAGCTGCACTTACTCCGCATCCTTCTCGCCACATTCTCCCGACATCCTTTCCTGTGTTACGTCCGACTCTTACGTCCGTCTGTTTGACCTTCGAACTCCGGCTTCCGCCTCCAACCACCTCACTCTCCAGATCCCCATCCATGCGGCCCCAGTATCTCCGATTCCTGGTAAACCGGGTGTTCCACCGGCCGCCTGTCCTCCTTCCGAAGCTCTGACACATGACTGGAATAAATATCGACCTTCTATCCTGGCCACCGCGGGCGTGGATCGGACGATTCGCACTTTCGACATTCGTGCCCCGCAGCAGGGCCCACAAACCGTGATGGTCGGACACGACTACGCCATCCGCAAGGTCTCCTGGTCGCCACACTTATCTAATGTTCTCCTTAGTGGAAGCTACGACATGACCTGTCGTGCATGGAACGACCAATCCCCCCCTGGAGTCGTTGGGGATGTCGACTCGATGCGGGCGGGTCCTAGTCCAACGATGGGAGTGGAGATGGGTCGAATGGCGCGTCATACAGAGTTCGTAACAGGAGTCGACTGGTGTATGTTTGGAAGTGAGGGATGGTGTGCCAGTGTGGGATGGGACGAAAGTCTGTATGTGTGGGATGTCCGGGCAGTCATGGGATAGACGCCCATCTGATTTTGGATGACCCGTCTTGGTTTATTTCTTCCTTCTGTATTGGATATTAGATTGCATGATACCATTTCCTGGCAGCGATTGATTGGCCTGTCGGATATTGAATACTTTATGACTACGATTCTGGTTATTAAGTACTGTTGTCACTTGGGGTATAGAATATGCTTTTGTTTTTTTTTTTCGTTAGACAAATCTATACTATCCGACATCAATCATCACTATAAGTATACGAATCACCTTCCACGGTGACGCAGTTTAGACATGGCATTCTCCCACTTAAGTCCACCGCCGTGAACTCACCATGAAATCAAGAAGCCAAAGCCGGGTATATCAAGACAACAGGACCCATCTCAAACGTCCTGTGCGAACTAGAGCGCCCAGAGGAGCACCCCCTCCTTAAACGATCATGCCAAACCCCAATTGAAACGAAATAAGAAACGAAAGCGGCCTTATCTCGTCAATCTGGCCTCTGTCTTCTTCCTCTCCGCATCGCGAACAGCGGCAATCTCATCCTTCGATGCATCAAATGCGACATGTGCCTGGTTGAAAGGATTCTCCTCACTCTTGTCGAATTCCTTCTTAATGAGGTCCATACGCTGCTGCCTCCGCAGACCAGGATTCTCCTGCTCCACCTCGGGCATCCTGCGCGCCTCGTACGCCGCATAAGCAGCCTTGTACCGTCTCTCCGGATGGCGATCGATCTTCCCTGCATCCTTGCCCGTCAATGACAGGGCGTCCAACGCGTTATCGATACCCGAGGCATTGAGAGCCGTTCCCTTACGAGACGCAGGCTGGTCGTCAAGCTGGGAAAGATCCAATCCGCGGGACTTCTTGACCGGTTGGTTCGATTTGCCCTTAGGCTTCGAGGGCTGGGAGGCTTCTTCGGCGGCGAGTAGAGCATCGCGTTCGGCCTTCTTACGGGCTGCGTCTGCTTTCTTGGCTTCCTCGGCTTCTCTGGATTTGGGAATTTGATTAGCATACTAATTGCACAAACGAAGAAATCATACCCCACATTGGAAGTCTTCCCTCCTTCCTGCTTAAATAAAAGACAGAGAAAAAGGTCAGCACTCACTTCTTAGCATTACCCTTAGCACCCTTCGCCCACTGCTTATCCTCCTCAGCTGCACGCTTCTGATCCTCAACCGCCTTCTTAGCGGCAGCCGCTTCCGCTTTCTATTTCAAATCCATACGCATCAGCAATACAATCCATATATATCTTGTTGGTCGCGTGCCATACAACCATGTGGCGGGGGCGGGGCAAAGACAAAAGCAAGCTCAGATTTATCAGATCCGAACATATTATCAGATCGGGATAGGGAAGGGGGGCCTTTCACGTACGCGGGCGTTTCCGGCTGCCTTCTTGGAGTTCTCGACGCCCTTCTTGGGACCCATTTTGAAATGTCTTCTCTCCCGGTTTCCTTTGCTATTGGGGGTTTGTTGAGCGAGGTATGAAGAAGTGTTTGGTTGGGTTTCTTGGAGGGGTGTGTCAGAGCTAAGACCGATTGGGAATGGGGTGGAGCCTGACTAAACATTTCACTTATGTAACTTTATGCAGGTTCACATGATTGACGTAGCCCTCCGTCTTTTCTTGATGTATAGATCTGCGAACTATCATGTTCGAAAAATTATAGGTGGTTTCGGTTGTTAGCTTGTATGTAGTATTGTTGTGGCCTGGGTGTTCGTGGATATTCTATCAAGCATCATAAATGCTATCATCGGCGTCGCCACTACTCAGAATCTGATAGGGCTAGCTAGCACTAAACGGCCCAACTGTGATCATCCATCCGCCAGCAACTTGAAGGGATCAGATCAGTTGATCGTAAGGGACGTCTCACATCAACATGACTTCACACCAAATGAATCAATAAGATGCGGAGTACAACTTGAACCTGCAAACAATCGCGGAAACCCACTTGGCATTGGAGACCAATAGAGAGGGGTTCCATGAGACTCGTCCCAAGAAAGTGGACGCGCTCTCACTCACGCCTTTCGAATTGGATGCCTGGGGATAGGATATGGTTGACCTCAGGTGAAGGTTGATGTAGCTGGCTTTATTCCATGCAGCCAGTGTTGCTATCTCTGACGTTCAGACACAAATTAACAATTCTTCTCTTGTATCATGGATCAAAAAGCTATTGCCATCCAACGAAGGTATTCAATACCGAAGACAAATGGCTAATGTTGGGATGTGATACAATACTCGAATATTGTATGGCTGTTATGTAACTTAGGTCTTACGTTGTAGCATGAAAGAATTATTTTACAGTCCTCATCCATCCCGTAAAGTACACTAGTATATATCTACATGGAACATCATTCATTTAGGTACTTATAGCTGGCAGCTCATACCCTTCCGGCACACGAGGCCAAGTATCAACGCCGTCCATGATGGCCAAGGCCATACCGCCACTCAAATGTGGTTGTATGTGGCAATGCAGCAGAAAAGGACCCGGATTGGCCACATGATATCGGATCGCAAGCCACGATGGGCCTGCGTTGGCAGGTGGGCTGAAAAACGTATCTCTGATCTGTGGGTTGCGGAGATTAAAGCTTTCAGGAATGTCTTTCACAGCCTCGGCAACTGAGCGATGGCGGAAAGCACCGAATCCTGATCCAATCACGAAGTATTTATTCGAATGCTTGTGGATTGGATGAGGAGGCTGGCCGCCAGTTGTCACATTGACGATGAGATCCACCCAAGTGTTGTTCAAGGTGGTGATGGTGTACTTTGTGGGGATGGAGCTGCGGTTAAAAAGCAAAGGGGTCGCTTCTTCATTTGATTGTGGGTAACTATGATTGCCCAATGTCCAGATGTACGAGTCACCGATATGATCGACATTTAATATGTATGTCCGGTCCACATGCAAAGAAGGGAGTTCTACCGGGAAGGGGACGACCCTCGTCTCATCCAAGAACACCGTCTCTGCGGTGGCATTGGTGCCGATTTCAGTAATCCATGGCTGAGATACCTTCTTCTGGTTGGAAGTAGAAGCTCCATATCTCATGATGCCTGTGCCATTTATGATCTGGTTTGCTCCAGTGTTGGCAGAGCGAACTGTATACTCACCGGCAGGTTGGTCTAATTTAACCAGGACAGAATACCTGCTCCCGATAGGAATAGTAATCGCGTCGGCTCGGATAGGCTCGATGTAACGCCCATCGATCGCATAGACATACAAAGGATGTTGGTCAATAGAGAATGCTAGCTCTAGACTGCCAGCTATATTTATTAAATCCCAACTTCTGTACTGCAAAGCTGATTCTACCTCGAATATTTCAGCCGGGCCTTGGCTGGGTATACATCCGCGAAGGAAACCCTGTGGTGTTAGGTTGATCTTCTGAAGGTCTCCAAGAGGCAAACACCTGGGGTAGGTTAGTATATATTTGAATATTCTAGAAAGTGAATGAAAGCAGATTGATGATGTGGCTTACCCCATATCAGTAAGCGAATTATTCCTCAGCGCCCCCCTCTGAGCAGGTGTGGTGAGTGCGTCGATGCGGTCTTGAGGCAGACACAGTACAGACCCTTTACCATTGATCAAAACCGCATTGGCACAGAAGTTCTCAATCCCAGAGGCTACTTGGGCCTGCCAGATCTCTTCAGATGTTAAGTGACGCCAATCGGAGAGGATGATAGGCTTAGTCTCAATTTCCGCCCTACCAATAGCCTGTAGCTCTTCTGCGTCTTCAGTGATCAAATGAAATGGTTTTTCCACTGATTCATCTGGCTGAATGTAGATGGCCCCATATAGTCCATCCTCTATTTGGCCTCGGGTATGGGCATGATATATGTATGTTCCGTAATGCGTTGCTGTCCATGTATAGAGGAATTGATCGCCGGGGGCTATCGGTCTTTGTGATAGTCCTGGTACACCATCGGACCACGGCGTACCTCGTTGCTCAATACCTGATCCCAGAAGTTAGACCAGAGTTTTTCGGCGGGTACAAGAGGATGTTACCATGGAAATGAACGGTCGTCCCGAAAGGCATTGAGTTGTGAACCAGAAACTCAACTTTGTCACCCTGTTTTAATCGTAAAGTCGGACTGGGAAATTGTCCGTTGCTGAGAATCATTTTTCGCATAGCCCCAGCCACTTCGTGATTTTCCCATGTGAGGTTGAGTTCGAATTGAACGACCTTACAAGACACCCATTGAACAAGGCATAATAAAGCCAACAGGCCCAGCCGGCTATGAAAATGAGCCATGGCGGAATCGTACTATAACTGTTAAGGCAGCATAGGTCTAACTAAAAGAGATAAGTACAAAGGCTGTTTCAGTGCGTAGAAAGGATTGCAGAGCCCACAACTGGCCTTTAGAGCACTTTCTGTCTCTTCTGTTCTCCATGATTTCTTAAATGTATCCAACGGAGTCCCGAGCGTTGAAAGAAGCAAAGGTCAACGAAGAGCCGTGGCAACGGGGGCTGAAAATGCAAGGGATAATTGATGATAGCGGTAGGAACATGTCTACCGGTGAGTTCGAAACAGGACTGGCACCCTGGAGTATAGAGCGGACAGACGAGTAGTCATATACATCCAGAGTTTATGTGGTAATGGCCAATATTAACCATATCTGGTGTAATCCCGCCAAGGTTTGTTTGCTCTAATTAGTAAAGCAAATAAGAAGGATGCAGGGCACTCCACGGCCTGGCCAGAGGGAGGCAGTGAATTGCATGAAGAGACAAATATAGAACACAAACTTAATCGACGATGTATCAATGCTGAAGCGGTGAAGGGGGCAAAGTGAGCTATCCCAAATCGATTTCAATACCGAAAGGCAGCCGCAGGAAAAGGTTGCGTCGGTGAAAATGTCCGCAGAAATCTGGCAGGCGGATGCAACGCACTTGGCAGTTTTGGGTAAGTTTGGGTTGATCTATCCAGCACCTATTATTCACTTTGGGGAACCCTGAAGCACGAGAAGCGTTGATTATAGAGTCAATAGATAATTGAGTAAAACACTTCCGAAACCAGGGAAGTCAATGTTCATAAATTCAATAGATCGTAGGGCGCCTTGCAATTAATTGACTCCACAGGCATCCGAAAGGAGAATCATCAAGAAAAGGGAGTCCAAAACAAACAAAGAAAAAAAAAAAAAAAAAAAAAAAGAAGAAGCAAAAATATAAAAAATAATACAAAACAAGTTCATTAGAAAAAACAAACAAACACCAATCCATGCTCTTAATAGGTAAAAATGTTATATCCTGCGCTGAAATAGGGTCATTTCACTGGGCCAAAAACATCAATAGAATAGAAAGCAGAACGTTAGAGATTGCAATCAATCATATCATATCGGTCGTCAATCAGAAATTCAAAACGTGCAAATCATATTACCAAAATAGCCGAGGATTCTTCACCACCGTTCTTGAGGACTTCTGCCATAGGGTCCGTTTTGTCGGTCAATTCAGTATGATCTGTCTCTGCCTCAAATAGGACTGGGTGAACGGCTGGGTTCAACGGCCACGTCGAGGAAGAACGCCTTTCAACAACACCCTGGGAGGCTACAACTGTGGTTCCTTCAGAGTGGGCCTCAGCCTCAGACGATGATTGTTCTGGCTTGGCAAGACCCACCTCGGAAGCGTCACCATATTGGAGATTACTATGGTCAGGGCTCATCGGTTGAGTAGGAGCTGGAGGGAGATATTGCTGCTCAAATGAAACAGGCGCTGCTCGTACTTCCGAAGTCGCCACGCCTTCTTTTATGATCCCCGTAGGATTCTCCCAGATCGACGATGAGTGCTGTAGAGGAGATATAGTCGACTGGGGAACCATCTCCAGCATGTCCGGAGGAAACGGCTGAAGATGTGCTGGAGTTGCTGTGGGTCTGGCGTTGAGAGCAAAGAAAACAACCAAGACGGTAAGAAGCGCAATTGTAACGTTGCGGCGATCACTGGCTAACACTCGAATGTAGTTCACTAAAAGGGTTTGAAGTTCGATCTCTGCTGCTGGACTTCGAGGGTAGGATGGCCTACCAGATTGCCGATGCTCTTGAGGCACAATCTTTTCTGGAGTCGGTGACAAGCTGGAGCTCTCAACTCTTGTAGCGGCGAGAAGCTTAGGCTTGTCAACTTCAAGAGCAGGGGTCTGTGCATGGGCTGGATCAGTGTGGACTTTTGTGGGCCTGTCATTGACAGGCTCCTGTAACTGTGGCACTTGAAGTCGGTTACCCGGATGGGATATTTCGCCCTCGAGTAATCTCTTTTCTAGATCTCTTCTCACGTCGGATGGAAGCCAGAGACCAACCTCCACATCTACTTTTTCCATTTCTCTCCAAGCTGCAGCCCATGCTCCAGCTCTCATCAGTCCGTTGGCTGCAAACACCCTGATTTCCCACTTCCGGCCTGCCTCACTATGTCGGACGACGCGCCCTCCACAGTCTGGGCATTGCTCACCTTGTTCATCATCTGTTGCGCTCTCCTCCGCTGTAAACTGGCTATCTCTGTCCGTATCGGTCTCTTCATGACCCAAAAAGTGCCCATGGTCAAACCTTGGGCGCTGCAACTCCAAACTCTCCAATAGCCGCTCCTCAAGAAGATCGTACATATCCTCAGGATGTGAAATGAGCACACCCCGTTCACGTAGTACCACAGATCCAATCTTTTCCTCCAGTAACTTCCACCGCCTCCAATACTCCGGCGGCAATACTTCCCTCAAGAGCTTTTGGTCCGGATAGTCCACTAGTCCTGGGATAGGGAGCGATGGTGGAAGCAAGTTACAATGTAGTAGTACGAGAGGGTAATCTTTTTGGGATTTTTGCTTCGCCACGAGTCCGGTCGGCGAGTAGTACGAAGATCGCTTCAGCTGTGATGAGCCATCCGACATGTGATGCCCTCCCCTGCGTTTCGGTGGTGTCAAGTACTCGCCGTCACCCTCATCCTCGGTATGCATTTGCATCGCTCTGACCGAACTGGACTTTCGGAAGACACTGTGGTGCTTCCGAACCGTAGGAGTCAATCTCAGATGTTCTTCCATTTCCCCACGATCGGTATCGTTATGATCGCCCCACGAATGCGAAAGCATATCTTGCTGAGATCTGTGCACGACGGCTGATTTGACCCCACTGGTGGGATTGGTAAGCACCGAAGCAGGAATGGAGGAAATCGAGGAACGGCTCGATGCTCTGGAATTCACGTCCCGTAGCTCTTCATAATCTACATCACCGCCGAGAAAGTCGCTAGAAGACTGTCCCGTTGAGGATGCCGAGGAAATGTACCCGCAGTCTTGAGCTAGTATATGCGTATCTCCATGTGTGGAACTGGTATCATTGTGGTCCGGGATTTGGTGAAATAGATGGGCTGTCTCTGCCGTCGACGGCGGCTCACCATTAGGAACATACAGACAGAGGTCTGATTCCTCCCGTAGCGAGGCTGTAGATCCAGTTAATTGAGTACTGTGATCTAGCTCCTCCATTGAACCTTGGATCACACAAAAAAAAAAAAAAAAAAAAAAAAAAAAAAAAAAAAAAAAAAAAAAAAAAAACAAAATAAAAAAAAAAAAAAAAAAAAAAAAAAAAAAAAAAAAAAAAAAAAAAAAAAAAAAGGGAAAAAAAAGGAAAGTATAGAGTTGCTTTTCTCGGTCCAGGAATGCGGTAGACAACAAATGGCTCCACAGGAATGTAGGGCAGTGGATCTCTAATCGTAGTGCGATCTTAGGTTGCGGACCACGAGTATCCACCGATATAAGGTAATAAAGATTATAATATGTATGATATGTGGAAGAAAGAATAGATCTCTGGGATGATCATGAATACTGATTGATGGCCATGCATTCAATGTGTTGATGTTGGGGTTCACCGCCTTTGTCGTGCAGGGCAACCGCTCATTTCATTCGATCAAGCATCGAGAATCAATTCTATCTTCACCTCACCCAAACTTGGTCGCAAGAATACAATGCAATATATCAACAAATCCTCGCGTTTAATTATAGAGTAACAATATGGTTATGGTATATGTATACTAATATGGCACATGACCTCTGCTTCTTCCCCATCCAAGAGATGCACGGAACATACTTGGACACGACATAATTGATGAACATACACGTATGGGGACACGTAAGATAACCGTGCTGACTTCCCTCCCAGCCAAACGCTTGCTGTATGCAATATTGGTACGGGGAAGAATGAAGAGACAAACCAACAAGAAAAGCCTGCGCTCGCTCTAATTGTATATAACAAATTATATCCAAGAACCCTAGACGCCGGAAACCTCTTCCCAATCATGATAAAGCACGAATGATCGCTGGACATGACACGTAGACACTGTGATAAAAGTAACAAAAGAATCACGGGTTTCAATGCGGCGGCCGTGAAGTACCGTCATCGGGGTTCATCATAGACGGGTAGTTCGGATGGTCCCCGAAGTAGTTGAGGACATCTTGTGGGAGGTACTCTAGCCAAGGGAGTATTTCTCCACTAAAGGTGAATGGAAATTGGTCTTGTTGTTGAAGGGAAGCCATATCAATATCTTGGCTCTCGATGAGTATATCGCTAACGTGGGAACCCGCGCTAGGGTGCATTTGTGAGGGTCTGGAATTCATATGACTGCTACCTGTTGGCTGGCCGTTTCCAGTAGAGGCGGTGTTGTAGTTATAGGCGGAGGTTGGTGCACCAATCCGGGATGAAGTAGCGGTAAGGTTTTGATTGTAGGCGGGGTGAGAATGAGGAGGTCGGGATGCGGACGTCGAGAAAGATGTGTTCAAACCCAACAGAAGGCTGGCATCTGATGTTGAAACGCGGCCAGATGGGGCAAGTGGGGAATATTTTCCAGGGCCAGCTGTAATCGGCGAGCTCGGCGCAGCGGCGGTAGACCTGGAAGGCTCGAGCGTTTGAGTATAAGAGCTCGAGCTAGGACCAGTACTAGTTTGCATCGGTAAACTAGGGTAGCTATGGCTATACTGAGACGAATAAGCTGGCTTATTAGGAACGGAGTCCGTTTGCACAGCTGGCATTTGATATAGTACGCTAAGATTTGGCTGCGAAGAGTTGGTTGCTCCTGTAAGAGCCCATCCAATGGCTTGAAGAAATTGAAGTCAGCCCAAATACCGTCGATATCCAAGATTCAACTGAGAAAGGGAGCTACTAGTAAGAACCGGGACTCAAATGCCTACCTTGGCTGGGATCAATTCTTGGTGACCGTACTTCCAAACCTATGATCGACTCATCGGAGTCACCAACAGCACCTAGCGGCGCACTTGGCTGACGCCAACCAGGTGCAAATGGTTGAACCGATGCGATCTCAGCGGTACCCTCCATCTCTTCCTCGGTATATAATAGAGGATCGACAATTCCCTTGGCCTTTTGGTCGAGAACAGTGAGTATATACTTGGTTCCCTCCCAGTAAGTCTCGAGAGCCTTCAAGGCTTTGTAGCATCTCTGATAGTTTTCCTTCGCAGCAGAGGAAAGGAGGATATGTTTAGCAGTCGGCTTTCGTTCTGATCCATCTGACGGGTGGTCTAAATTCGGCATAACAAAGCCACTTGTTTGATTTGTCAACAAAGGCTGGCAGGGAGGAGAGCCTGGCCCTGACAACGGCGAGTAATAAGTGCTCTCCATCAGAAACGCGCACGCGGCGATGTACATCGGCTGACTAGTAAATGGATTGCCGATGAAGCTCTTACCGTCAACGAGCTCAGAAAATGAAAGTATATCCGCAATGGTTTTGGCAGAAGACATCGACAACTCCCTGCTATTTGGATAAAGGTGTTGTATAGAACCCCCAAACGAGTTTAGTAGCGTTGGTTGATGGAGGAGGACTATCAAAGTGTGGAACCAAAAATGGAGAAGGATGAAATTCGTTCCTTCTTTTGCCTTTACGTACGCTTGAAAGTTGGCCGCGTTAAAATGAAGCCTAGGCGACAAACGCTGGTATATGCCAGTAAGATCACTTTCCATCCCGGCTAATCTCTTGAGGGTGTCCGTGGTGACATGTTTCACATCTTGAATTCCATTGATGAGATCCGTGACCCTGCCATACAGATGTATTATGCGTATAAGTGGCGGGAAAGGCGCTGGCCAGCCGTTAGGCAGCAAGGATTCCGATTGCAGGGGGAAGCACAATTCTATGTCCTCATCACGTAAAGTCACCGGTCGTCCTGTCCCTGATGAGATGACTCGATCGAGAAAAAATATACTCCAGAAGGTGTCAACCCTCTCCCGCTCCCAAGCACGTTGGTTTTCATTATCCTGTGCATCCTTCATTGATCCCTGAGAGGTTTGGGGGTCGTCATACTGTTCCTCTCTCAACTTCCCCGCTTGCCCCGTTACAACTGCGTTCGGAGTCACACCACTCTGGCCATAGTTATATTTCAAACCCTGCAGTTTCTGCATCCCGAGATCCTGAGCCATGCGAATGGATATGCCTAGATACATCCACAGGCCACTGTCGTGATTTGAGCCAAACTCTTCGTAGGCTAGCAACAAACACGCCTGGACAACAGACAATGTGGGGCAGGATAAAACATCGACGAGAGCGCCCATTGCTCTATGCGCAAATGGTTGGCCGCGGTCTGACTTCCTCACATCCAGCTTTGGTTCTGAGCCATCTATGGGCGGAGCTTGAGGAGGACTCAGCAAAGGATGAGGAGAGAACCGTGCGGATAAGGTACAAACAGCATCCACGAGCATGGTGTCGATTTTCTTGTCCTTCAAGTCACGGAGGAACCTTTCACGTTGGAGGAAAGGAAAATTGCATCCCAAGTGTACGAAGAAAAGATCACAGAGGTGTGTCACCAGATTGCTGACTGGCAAGGAATCATCCCGATCGTAGAAGGGGATAGTATTGGCATCACGGTTGTCGCGGCTATCAGCGAGATGGTTTAGGCGACCAACACCGAGGTCCGTGAACTTTGGGCTTCGCAGAGGAGACATTGATTCTATGAAGTTCAAGGCATCAATCAATACACGTTGGAATAGGAATGGGATAAAAAAGGGCCAAGGCACAAAGAAAATAATCACCCAACAGGTCAAATAACCCGTAGACAAAGTGTTACTGACCTGACGATAGCGACGCATTACTCTTGCGCGAGCCCCTGACCTGGACAACCTGAATAGGAGTCAGCATGTGTGCATTTACGTAACCAACTTGAGTACTCGAACCATTTGTTTAAACCCAGGGACAATAGCAGTTGGCCCGAAGTATCTGAAATAGGGAACATGCGTGCGAGCGGAAGAGCTCAAAGACGTACGGCCTATTGAAGAAAGTTACAGTGAGTACACAAAACCAACCTTGAGGTTTATGCGCAACATACTACTTTCTGGACTTTCCCCTACAGTGTGTTGCTCAGAATCCCTCGGAATTTTGGAAGATGTTTCCCTCATCAAAGAAGCATCTTTTAGCTCCGACGGCTTCGGTGCCCCGGACGATTTGTCTGGACGATCATCACTGGGTGGTATTGAAACCTGCGAGGGAGAATCTGGAGAACGACTCTCAACTTTCACTGCTGTACAGGAGCTATCACTTGGACCCAGTAAAGGAGGAATGGCAGGGGTGCGTGATGCGACATCGGATTGCGATCGAGTATGAGCAGTGGGTTCGCTGTATCCTAAACATACGTGGTTATAGTCGGAGCACGTTTTGCACACTGGATGAAGACCGTATTAGCAAAATGAATGGTGTGCCACAGTGGTCTCATATACCCACCTGGTTGTTCACCTGAGCATCGTATCTTGCGCTTGCGACATGTCCGACACCTGTTCGACAGAAGCTTGAGTCAGCATCGCAGGGAGGCAACAATGGACAAAGGTTCACAGGAGTATGCTTACGCCGCGTTGACCCGACGTCGTTTAGTCTGGGGCTGTCCATCGGTTGAGACGAAGCGAATCTGTTTTGGAGGGGGAACATTATTGCCGCCGTTCTTCTGGGGAGAAGGGTGGCTCATTGCGAGCAAATGATCATCCGTGGTCACAACACATTGGGCACCTGCTTCTTCCTCGCTCTATAGCAATCGAACGTCACCGGTAACGGTGTCCGGGGGAGTCGCAAAAGAAGAAGACAATAAACGGGAAAAGCGGCGATACGGAATGTCTTTCGGAAGAAGCACTAGGTAAAGAGAAAAATCCATGGACGATGGGTGAATCCCACGTTGTTTTCCGGGCAATAGTATGATCGCGGGCTGGCGTGGAAATAAAGTGGGCGGGTGAGGGGAACGTGTGATTGTAATGTATTACTATTTTCTGTTTCGCTTTAGCGGTAAATTGGTGATAGGGGGCAACTGGATGGCGGCAGTGGTCTGAACCAGAAACAAGTCGCAATAGGAGGTTAGGACAGTATGTGGTATCCGTCCATGAGGGATCGCGAAAGGGACCGACTGACCACCTTGGGCTCACCAATGGTGAGATCTATTGTCCGAAAGAGAAAACCCCAGTTCTGGCCTGACCGCCCAGACCAGACCCTTTGCTCTTTGTTTGACCTTTGGACTTCTGGAATTCCAATCGCATGACCTAGTATTCTTTACGGCGAAATTACCAATATTACGTACACCTGTGGTTATTATTAAAACCACCATGGTATGTGGCTCAGGAAATGAACTGTACAAAGGAAGCTTAAAAAAAATTCTTTACATCCACGCGACTATCGGCACTATTCCGGGCCCAAAAGGATTCCAGGTTGGACCCAGCGATTCCTCATGTGACGTGCCCCAAATGTACCTTACTTGTCGAGCTTTGGAGTCAAAAATCTATCTTGCGACAATCTAACCAAGCGCTATATCGTGAAAATCAGAGAAGCTTAAAAAACAGGAAGATAGGCTGAATATACAGAAGAACTAAATTAAATACCATTGTCATGGATCGGTTCCTGCAGGTGTTTTGCGTCAATTTAACCGCCTAAGGAGCTGGACGGACAATCACTTATAAAGCTGGAGTCTGGACTCTGGGGTCTCCATTCTTTTCCCGCCCGGAGTCCCCGAGGCAGTGGGTTGTTGGGGAAATCAGACCCTCTTTTCTATCCCCACATATCGCAGTGTCAACCGACTTTCGGCATCAACTCCGATACCTAATTGATCAGAACCCACCCAAGGAGACACATCTCTGGCACGTTAAACCTGGTATTTCTTGGAAAATAATATGATCATTTATCGGAGTTTATGAGAGTCTTTCCAACTTTCATACTACATATCCAGCAAAGTGACATGGCTTCAAGTCGGGGTTGCAGAACGCCTACATTCTACAATACAGGACGAACTCTCAGGTGCTACAAGGTTCAGAGACCTATGTCAAATTGCCACTTATCAATTCTCGATGTGCACTCCTCTCCAACATAGCTCGCAGTTCTTTTTGTACTAGTCGGGAACCAACCCTGCTGGAACAGTTCCGTCATGTTTAGAATTGTGGTCTAGGTATCTCGATCGCATCGGTAGTTCGCCCGTACTGTATCCCCCCTAGCCGACTGATGGGCTTCAAGACCTTAAGGTCAATCACGCTTCGATCCTCATTGATGGCATCCTCTCTCGCCCAGAATCGGACACCCTCAATGATGGCCAATACTCCAGTCTTCTTTCCGGGCGTCGTTCTGCTTTCAAATTCTTTGGTTTCGACGAGTTTGCCTTCGATAGATAAGATTGATTCCTGCACGCGGGCTGGCTGGACCACCGAACTAGGTGCCTGGTGCAATCCGGATATCTCCCATTCGGAAACACCATATGGAGCGTTGACGGCGGTCGCATTTGCTGCCTCCACGAAATGTTCAGAGATGATGTTAATGACGCATTCTTCTGTCTCGGCGAGGTTCTTCAGCGTGTCTTTGGCTTTCTCAAGCGATCCAACAAAGCCGACGACAAAGAGAGGAGGGTCATGATTGACGACCTGTGAATAACTGAAAGGCGCCAAGTTGGCAGACTTTCCATCCTTCGACTTGGTACTGATGAGCGCTATGGGCCTAGGAACCATCCCCGAGATTAAGATCTTGTAGTTAGATGAAACCGGCCTTCCTTCCTCATGAGGGTCGATCTCGACATGATTCTTCTTCAAACTTTCGCCGCCATCATTCGCACCCTCGCCCTGTTTCCAGTCTGGCTTAGGGGGCTTTGAGAAAGTGACCTCTGCATCACGTGTAAAATCCGGCCGAGCAGCTTGAACCTTTTCAAAGTCGTCACCCGCTTTAAAAAATGCCGAAGTCATGCTGAATGAACGATTGTACCAAGGCTTGACGCCGTGCAGGCTATTTCCGCTTCCACTATACGTTCATCAGCGATATTGATCGCGACTTGTGTGACCTGGACTCTGCCCAAGTGTATGATGCCTTGCCGAGTCGGAAACGCCTTTCTGGGCGCGAAGGAAACTTACAACTGCTTATAGAGATGGCTAGTCGAAAAACGCAAGGTGCTTCTCACAACAGTGCGATGCATGGGAGGTATTCACAGTGGTGGATTTACCAAACCTAGCTGCTATCGCATCATTACATCCGTTGAGCAGATTGCGGGTCTCTCATTGTGCAATTTCCACGGACCATAAAGTGCAATTTTCCAAATCCGACGCCCCAATAGGTGAGAATTACTTAACGGAGTGCGTGGATGTAGAGTTCACTGCCGACTCTCGGGCCGATATTAGCTTGAGTTTTGTCAGCACCCGAAAACAACCCCTCACCTACGCTTTGGGTAGGAGATAGTTACTAGTAGTTGATGGCTTGTACTTGACATTCATCTCTTGAGAATGGAGTCAATCATCATGAAGGAAGTAGGTTATTTGAGAATGATTATATGTCAAATGAGTATTGATTTGTATCCTTGCACCCTCAAGGGCGGAATCGAAACCACGTCGGCCGTGACGTTACACATTTCTCCACACTTCTCCAACCTTGCTATCCCAAGGACGATGTAACTATGCAGGTTGTTCACCTAGGCTTATCAAGGTGGTTCAAACTCTCTCGTGTTCAAACTTTCATTTGTCAGTTTCGGGGGTCTTCTCCAATCATTGATAAGCAAACTGGGATAGGATACCTATATCTAGTATAAATAGAGTGTTAAGGTACTATCAGAGCGAGCCTACTTTCACGTAATTAACTTCCCATCCCCTCTCATCCCAAAGGGTTTTGTGCACTACAGCTGTTCAGAACCATCACACGCTGCATCTCTTGTGATCGAATATCCAAAATGACCCACCAAGACTTTGAAACCTTCAAGCTTGGAGATTGGGAGCTACAAAGTGGAGAAAAACTCATCGAGGCGTCTATCGCATACAAGACATTTGGTGACCCGAAGTCGCCAGCTATCGTTTACCCCACATGGTTTTCCGGATGTACGTATTAGAATTCAGAAAGTTCCGCAGCCATACTAACAGAATATCTCTTACATTCAGCGATCTCGGATAACGTCTGGTTGATCGGAGAAGACAAAACACTCAATCCCAAGACGTACTTCATCGTTATCCCGGCGCTCTTTGGGAATGGCCAATCAACCTCCCCGTCCAACTATTCCGCTTCCGATGTATTTCCGACATGTTCCTTCTACGACAACGTGCGCGCCCAATATACACTGGTCACACAGCAATTGGGCATAACGCATCTGCACGCTGTGGTCGGGTGGTCGATGGGCGCAGCCCAAAGCTATCAGTGGGCGACGCAGTACCCGGACTTCATGGACTTGGTGGTGCCATTCTGCGGGTCAGCAAGGACCTCCTTGCATAACCAGGTGTTCTTGGAGGGGGTGAAAGGTGCGCTGTTAGCAGCAAAGCACACGCCCTCTGCTGTACTGAGAGATACCCGCTCTCTCGAGGCTGGACAGGCGTCAAGAATATGGAATGCCCAGGAGAGGCAAATCGGCTTGAAAGCTTTGGGCAGGGTTTATGCTGGTTGGTAAGGACTGACAACAAGCCATGCCCTGCTGTACCATTTCTAATGTCCCTCTCTCTCATACAGGGGCTTTAGCCAAGCTTTCTACAGAGAAAAGCTGTATGAGACTACACTTGGCTACAAGAGCCTGGAGGACTTTATGCAAGGTTTCTGGGAGAAGTGGGCTCTATCTAAAGGTAAATCCACACAGCTCTGCTCTGTCTTCGCTCTCGTAGTTAACGTGGATCTAGACCCTGAAAATCTGCTGGTTCATCTGCAAACATGGCAGCAAGGGAACGTGAGCAATCAAGAGCCATACAATGGCGACTTTGAGAAGGCCATGGCCTCAATCAAAGCGAAGACGTTGGTGTTGCCGGGAAAAACCGACCTTTACTTTCCGTATGTCACATCTCCCTTCCTTAGATCAATCCGATAGCTAATTGCCGCAGCCCGGAAGATTCTGAGTATGAGGTTGCATGCATGAAACCGGGAATCGGTACACTTCGGGTTTTCCCCTCCATTTGGGGTCGTAAGTGGACATCTATCATACTGCAGAAGGATTATTGCTGACATGTTACTTGTAGACTGGGCGGGGGGCCCTGGTGACAGTAAGGATGATGTTGAGTGGCTTGACAAGCAACTGGCCCAGTTTCTGGGGAAGCATTCGGGAGCGTCATTGTAATTGGTTACGCCGTAGGTCTGCTTTTCTATAGCAAGTTTCCATGGAGAAGTGGGTGAGATAGCATGGCTGCAACCCGTCTTGAAACATTGAAAATTGGGGTATGATGCAATTCATATGATTGGTTGACGAAGATGTATGGGAAATCCACAGTAGCACGTGATTGTACACAGGCGTCACTGCTGAGTCAGTTGACCAGGCGTGGCGCCGATAAACCTTCTTTCTTCAACTCCGATCGTTGGCTTGATCAGCCTCTCTTTAACTATTGGGCATTTTCCCATCAATTCACTCACCCCGTTCTTCCCTTTCCTTCACTTTTCTTGTCTTGTCACGTTCCTGTACCCCCCCTTTTTTGTCGTGTTTCCTTTGTCTTTCCTAGCTCTAAAAGACATACGTTCTTTCTTAGCTTTGCAGTCTTTCATCTCCGCTTTCTAAGAACTTAAGCGCCGCATGATCCTACACCTTAAAATAGACAGTCATTATGGCCACACCACCAGTTCGTCAATGGGGGGTTACTCCTCCGATCTCTACGGTCTTGCCGACTCCAGATGAGCTCGCTGCAAATGACGATCTGATCTCTGAACTAAAGCTGCAGAACAACTTTGAAAGCCCTACAGAGACCGAGCACAGGTAAGGCAATCGGGAGCCTTTCACAATGCTCGACATAAGCGCTCATTGCCTTGGTTTGACAGGAAAAACACGCTTCAACTTATCCAACGTGTCACGGTCGAGTTTATCAAAGTCGTTAGCCGAAAGAAGGGACTATCCCCTGCTGCAGTGGAGGCCGCCGGAGGAAAGATCTTTACCTATGGAAGTTATCGCCTCGGCGTTTACGGACCTGGTGAGTCGCCAGCAGTGCTTGATAATTGTTCTGACTTCCCGAGTATTGATTGCGCTTCGTGGCAGGGTCGGATATCGATACCTTGATTGTTGGTCCGAAGCATGTTGTCATCGACGATTTCTTTTCCGATTTCCCCCCTGTTCTTGAAAGAATGGCTCCACAAGGGGCTATTGAGAAGATGACCCCTGTTCCAGATGCCTTCGTACCTATTATCAAACTCGAGTTTTCCGGTATTAGTATCGACTTGATTTATGCCCGCCTGATCGTCCCTTCAGTTCCGCTCAACCTCGATTTGAAGAACAATGACTACCTCAGAGGCTTGGATGAAAAAGAGGTCAGATCACTTAATGGAACTCGTGTGACTGACGAGATTCTGGAGCTTGTACCTCAACAGAAAACTTTCCGTCTAGCTTTGCGTGCTATCAAACTCTGGGCGCAACGTAAGGAGCTTTGTTCTTGACCCTTCCAGTGCTCGTCAGCTAACCGTTCCAACCTACGCACAGGCAGAGCCATTTACTCTAATATCGTGGGCTTCCCCGGCGGTGTTGCTTGGGCTATGTTGGTAGCTAGAGTGTGCCAGTTATACCCCCAAGCGACCGGGTCAGTGATTGTGGGCAAATTCTTCCGGATAATGAACAAATGGGCGTGGCCTCAGCCTGTGTTGCTGAAGCCAATTGAGGATGGACCTCTCCAGATGAAAGTCTGGAATCCAAAGGTGGGTACCGCAGCTGGTCACTTGATGATCTCGAAAGGTCGCTGATCTGGTCATAGATTTATCACGGTGACCGCTTTCACCTGATGCCGATAATTACCCCCGCATACCCTTCCATGTGCGCTACTCACAACGTCTCCATGTCAACCAAGACTGTTATCCTTCGCGAATTGCAACGAGGTGGTGATATCGTAGACAAAATCTTCCTGAAACAAAACACTTGGAACGACCTCTTCGCAAGACATTCATTCTTCACTCGCGATTATAAGTACTACCTCAGCATAACCGCGTCAAGCAGAACCAAAGAGGCGGAAGCGGTCTGGTCTGGACTTGTTGAATCAAAGATTAGACATTTGGTCGGGGCTTTAGACAGGAAGTCAACCATCGCAGTTGCTCATCCGTTCCCCAAAGGCTTCGAAAGGGTTCATATCGTCAGCAGCGACGAGGAGGCCGAAGCTGTGAAGAATGGCTCTACCCAGTATCAAGATAAAGGCCAAAAAACAGAGACGACCGATGAGATAAACGACGCTGCTCACCAGGCCGCGGCTAACAGTCAGATCGAAAAACGAGACGTCGCCGAGACCGTGGAGGATAAGGCCAATGGCGAGAGTCGAACCATCTACACCACAACATATTATATCGGGCTGGAATTGAAGCCATTAGAGCCAGGTATGTTAGCCGATTTTCCTGTCTGATCCCACTGACTTGACAAGGCCAATCCCGGTCGTTGGATATCTCAACCGACGCCCAGATATTTAAGTCGACTTGTACCTCTTGGCCTGGATATCAGCCCGGTATCAACGACTTGGCCATCATCCATGTGCGGAAGTAAGTGTTTCACCTGGAATTTAGGGGTTCGTACTTTAACACTCGGATCAGCTTCGACCTTCCCGAAGATGTCTTTCAACCAGGAGAAACGCGTCCCCAGCGGCCTAAGAAGAAGATTATCAAGAAAGCCGGAGCGGGCGGTCAGAAACGAGGCATCGAATCATTGGACGTAAGTGCAAACAAGAAAGTTCGAGTGGACTATGGACGGCAAGCTACTTCTACGAAATTCGACCCCTCGCGCTTAGCAATTCTCAAGAGTCCTGACGTCTGAACATGACTGATATCAACCGTTGATTTTTTCCTGCAGGATCCGTCACTTCCGACTGCGAAACGTCAAATTCCGTCCAACGGAGTGCCCAATACAGCAACACCTGCGTGAGTGCCTATCAACCGTAATTAGGCCCAAAACCACGATGGGGCAGGTCCCCGATCTGTTCGTGAGTGAGATGCCCGACATCAACAGTCACCGTTGCAGCCAGCCATATGAAGAACCGCATCCGGATTGGATGACATGTAGTAAATGGGCGGCACATCTCTTAGTATAATCCCAGCTGAAATCCACTAAAAACAAAAACCTACAGTTGATCTAGTGACTCGTCCCCCGAGACGCACTGTTGCAACTGACGTCAGGAGTTTCAAGGTTGGTTTCTTTTCTCTTTCCACTACCTTTTTTCTTTCTTGACCATACAGATACTATATCTGTGTTATCTTGCCCACCAAGCGACTACCTCATTGCAGGCGTTCGTGACAGTGGATGCGGTTGATCATACTTGCATTACGCGCGGTTGGGTTCATAACACCCCCCGCCCAATTTTCTATTTACTGTTACTGCACTCGCACGGAGGTTGTAGGTCTACACTGCGGGTGGTCTGAGACTGTACATATCACCTTGCTGTTCAGTTAGGCCTGGTGTAAGCGCCAGCTAGGTTTAGTTGAAATAAAGAATGTCTTTTCGTGGCCTACGGGCCACCAGTCACAACTACTGCTCTTCAAAGCACCATCTACTCGTAGGCAGTTGTCAGATTATTCTGGTTCCTATCGATCCGGTACAGGCAAGCCATTGTACTGAATACACTCACTTCATCTACTTACGTCTAGCATGTATATACACCCAACAACACGCATTCAACTCCAAGCTTCCACCAAATCACACAGCGTCGACTCCCCACCAACATTCCCAGGGAAAACCACAAAAGGAGCACCGCGGTGTCTCGAAGTGGACTCATCGCATCGCCACAAAGGCACCCCAGGCGCCGCCTGACCAACAATTAAAGCCCGTTTCATATTCAAGCCTTTAGTCGCGGCATCAGAGGATGTAATCCCACCCTGAAACCATCAGTATCTCGTCATACAAAGCCTCCAACTCTCAGAACATTTCGGGGAAAACAAAACAACTCACCTTGGCAATAATATACCTCGGCCGCACCTGAATCTGCCTCAGCACACTGACCAAGGCACTCGCGACCTTTGTCCCAATAGCTAGAGATGATAGCTCACTATCCCCCGTGATCAACTTGCGACTCGTCATGACCAAGGTGTCCTGGCCGGCTTGAAGACGGGACTCGGCCTCCTTGACTGTCTGCTGGATTGCGCCAGCAGCGCTTTCCGGCGACGCAATCAGTTCTTCGACGTCCATCTCGAGGATGGCGAGTTGGCCTGTTTGTCCGCGTTTGGAGGTGAGTACATTCAGTTGGGCTGTCGTCTTGGGCACATAGGAGCCGGCGATGATTAGCCCGCCTGTTTCTCTGGGGACGGGGAGCTGGAGTTCGCGTGCTGTTATGGGGGATTTGGAGCGGATCCCGAGGCGCGTGGATACGAAGGCTGCGCCGGTGCGGTAGAGGAAGTGTTTACCTTTTGCTTCAGCTATTGCGTGTTAGCTTCTGGGAAAATAACGAGGGAATAGGCCAGGGGATGGGAATTCATACCCAAGAGCAAACCGGCAACGAAGACATGCATGTCGGACTCCGCTGCGGCATTGACGATAATGACACCGCCCCGGGGGATGTCCATCAGCTTCTCGAAGACTGCTTCAGGGCCTCCCACCCGGATGTCGTGTAGCGATATCGAATGCAGCTGCTCCGGCTGAAACCTCCCGGCCGCTTTCTCAAGGACATAGTCCCGAAGGTTCGAACTCTTGTATCCGAAGGTGGCATCCTTCGCGAACTGTGTCGTCCCCGCCGGGACCAGATTCTCCCCTTCAGCCACATAGTGCACGTCGCCGATGGTGAAGCGTCCACCCTGAAAGAAGAACGGGGCCAGCACCAGCCCGTCGGCGTCCCCGAACACGGACTGCGCAACGTCCGTTTCGAGAGGGAAGTGGCCCCGTAATGTACTGTCGCCGCGCAGGACGATATCCACAGTCTGTCCTGCGGACTTGGCAACTTGCGCGACGTTCTCGCAGATCTCGCGGATCAGTTTCTCTGCGTCGAGGGGTGGGAGCGCGCGCGAGTTGGTCAGAATGAAGAATCCTGGGGAGTCCTGTCTGAACTCTTCCGTTAGGGTTGGGATATCCCAGACGGTGAGTACGGAGATGTCATGGCATGTTTGAGTTCCGGTGGGGTCGTCGTCGAGTACGACTAGCCGATTGAGGGTTGAGGAGGCCAGCAACTGGGAGATCTGATCTTGGGCGTTTGCGGGATATGCGGGGGGCAATTGGGCTAATGTGCTTTCGCGTGGTACAATGGGATATTCTTCTGGGGAGGACATGATGGCTCGTTTTCCCAGTGGAATTGAGTGGATGTTGAATTGATCCAGAGATTGAGGTTGTTATGGTCGGGGGGACGCTCTATATTTGAACCCCACACATACGGGGAAGAAAATGCGGGGGGGAGGAAAGAGAATCGGAGACTAGTCCGATGTATGGCCAAAACGGAACTTTCAAGTTCTCTCTAGATTATAGAAAGATCTAGCACCTGGTTATCCACAACATGATCACTCATTGAAGAATCCAATCAGTCTAACAGAACAATGCAATCGGGGGAGAATAAGAATAAGGAATATAGGGCTCTCAAAAACACCGCAAGCGCCGTGACATGTGCAGAGAAGATGCAAAATGGTCATGACTATGACAATGATGCAGATGCTGTTGATCCAAAAGTGAATAGGAAAAAGAAAAAGAAAGAATGATCGTATAGATCCCAACCAGTCATTACGCATGTCCTCCCTTCCCTTTTATTGTGAATAGCAGAAACCGTTCCTTTGCACTCCGCAAGCCTCATCGTACGCAATGCTCAAGAGATCTTCATCGTAAAAAAAAAGTAGAAACGAAAGACAACCCACGCAGCCATTCGAACCGGTCATTAAGGAAGCCCAACAAAAGAGATTCGAGATAGTATTAAGTGAAGTCATAAGCGCCGTTTTAGCCGACCACACTGCGGAAACTCAAGGCTTCAAGGAAGGCACCGAGGTCTTCCTTCTGCACTTCGACCACACAATGATCAAAGCTGTCAATGCGAACGCGAGTGTTAGTTTCTTGGACAACTTCTTGGAACGCAATTCCAAAACGGTTCCGCAGCAGATGCTTATCGGCGCGTGTATCGTCGTCGTCGTCTTCCGACTCGGACTCTGATTCAGAGGATGATTCTTCCTCTTCGCTTTCTTCGAAGTCTTCTTCGCCGTCTGCCTCCCGCCGAGCCCGCTCTGTCGCACGCTTCGCGCGCCGCTCTTCCTTTTCCTTTCGCTTCGTCTCTTTGGCCTCTTTCTTTTTCCGACGTTCTTCTCGCCGTTTATTCAAAGCGGCGAAGTCAACCACACCACCTCCCCCACCAGTCCCGACAACTACATAAAGGTCTCGATCTTCATCCAGTCCAGCCAGTACCAAAGGGGTTCCTGCAGCACGCTTGCGCCCAATCTTGACTGAATCGCCTCGCTCTCGTTCCTGTACCCGAATTGCCTCGGCAATCCACAGGGCCAACTTAGTCAACGCCCCTGGATTAGTGAACAACTTCACGTCCGGCCCATCCTTGACAACAGCGATGCGAAATGCACGCAAGTGTCGAATCTGATGTTTTGAAAGTAAAGAAGTACCGGTGCGCAAAATCGAGCGGTGAAGATGTTGAGCAAGGGGAAGCGCTTCTAGGAGCAGCGTGGGTGACTCGGACGTCAGAGATAGGGCGTCATATGCACACCAGAATCGGGGCACAATGCTGGCGAGATCCGACTCGGTAGAGTCGACGCCATTCAATTCGGGCGCGCTCCTTGGTCGCGACAGGTGTTTTGCGTCCCACGACCCCGGTGCCTCCTCTGGCCCGACCTCGAGCATGGCACCAATAATAACACCCACATCAGTGGCAGACAAACAAGCCTTCCAGCCCCAGCAGCGCACAAAACCCCATCCCTCACGAGAGGTAGCATGTCCAGATGCTTCCGCGGGTACCAAACCATCCAGGCCGTACATTGGTGCATACTTAAGGAGGCGTTGACGCAGTACTCGTTTTAATTCCATGTCCATATGGGTGTAACTTTGGTGGGACTGGCTCAGGCTGATGCCCATCTTGGCTAGGAGTTTGTTTAGTCGTTTCCTACCATTCTCGGTCCACACATGTAATCGGGATGCTAAGTAGGGGCTGTGGAGCATGCTATCATATAGCGACCAGTGTCGTATAAGAATGAATCTGGGTTCAGGCGACAAACGAATAGACTTATCTGTGGGTGATTTTGCCGTGGTTGGGATAACACCATTGATCTCTCCTCTTATATCTCGATCACGTTCATAAGGATCCGGCGGATTCAGTCGATGGACCTCGTCTCGTAAGATCTGTCGTATACGCTCACCCCGTTCTCCACCCCAACCAGCCGACCCTCCAGATTCCGACGAGTTGGAGATACCGACACCAGACATTGTGCGGCCGCTAAGTTCTAGACTAGATGCGCCGACGATAGCAAGCCATAGCAGGTCATTGTCTTCACGACCAAGCTCCGATGCCAACGAGTACACTAGAGATGATATAGGTTCTGAGTATGAGGTGCCGGAGGAGTAGTAATTCTGTAGCACACTCTCATGTTTTCGTTTTAGTCGCAGTAGACGCCGTTTCAACGAACGCGCGGATGGCTGTTTGGGTTGGGCAAGCGACGGCGATTCTAGTACTGGTGTGACAGCGCGTGATGAATGGAAAGGATCATGCGCCCTGGGTCGTTGACGAGTTGGGGAGGAAACAAGCGAGGACCCCTACAAGCTACATTAGTGCCACAAAAGGAATACTAACCCCACGTAGAACATACCGAATTGCTCCTCCTCCGTTGACGAGGCGGCCCGTCCTCCTCGTCAGATTCATCCTCGTCGTCCGTCCGTGACCATGACTTGCGTTTTCTGGAATCCGAACTGGACGGTTGGTCTACTTCCCCTTCACTGCCCGAGTCTTCACCGAGATCCCCCTCGTCCTCTTCATCTATCTCTGGCATTTCTAACAATGCGCAATATGCTTCTCGCTCCTTGCTCATGTCCTCCTCGATATCCCCATCGTCGTAGACCACGATACCCCCACTACCTGACTTGTATGAGGGAGTAATACATCCCTTGTTCACACCGCGCGTTTTCCGTCGCGCATTGGCATCAATCTCGCCCAGTGCTTGCTCCGACACGGGCTGGCCACCAAAAAGATTGGCTAAATTCCACGGTCGTCTCGCATCAAACACCCAGACCTCAACCCCGCCCATGTCCTCCACTTCCTCCTCGGGGTTACTGAGACAAAGTATCTCGCTCAGGTCCACCAAGCCGCCCACTCCTAGACAGACCACCACGCCGCCACTACCACCATTGGTAGTCTGCATGGGCTTCACGAGCTCCTCCCCCGCACGAGACAAGTCGCCATATCCCGCAACTGGTTGGATTTTGTGGGGTATATAATCGCGTTTTAGCAGAGCAGTGAGAATTCGACAAGCGCAGAGCGCATCGGGCTCGAGAGCCACGAGAATCAACACAGGCGGAGACAGCGGATGGTGTGATCGGAGGAGTTGTAGGTAAAGGTGCGATATGAGCTGGCGAGGTAGATACATGGCAGCCGGGGGAAGTTGACGAACGATACGCGAACGAAGGAGCCAACAGATACTGAATTTAGGCCTCCAAGAGGCCCTGCTCTAAGCTGAGAAACAATCAAACCACGGGCTGCTCACACAAACAAAGTCAATGGTGTTTTGGTTGGCTCCATTCCCGAGTGTTGGCGAGTCTCTTGGGGTAACAAAAGCACTTCGTCGCGAATGTCCAGACGCGTCCGGGACGCCACACGTGCGGAGATTGCCGCCAAGCCCGCTTTTTGGTTCAATAAATTTAATTTCCTGGCATAAAAACATCCTTCATGGCCCGCATAAAATTACTAGTCAGAGAATAAGCAAGGGAAGGAAGAATAGTCAAAAATCATATTCATAATAGTCAGTTAATAAATCATGAATCTCCACAGGTCATATAGAAACTGTCTTAGCTGTCTCAGTATCACAATGACTAACGCACAAGGTTATTCTCCGCTTCTTTGTTTTCTTGAGATACATGCAGAGTACGGAGTAGCTCGGAGGTAGATGACTCGTGCTCTTCAACTAGATTTGAGCATGAAGAGCGTTTGTAATGCCGTCGATGCAAGATATCTAGCTGCAGTATGTCCATTATGTGCGAAAAGGGCATACACTAAGAGTGAGGGAGAAGAAAGAAGAGATAAAAAAGATCAAATAATCCAACAACGCCTGTCAGTACTCCTGAAACTAGGTATCACATAATGCAAGACCACAAGCTGTAGTCACACTGTACGCTGGTAGTATAGGAAAGCACAACCGAATGTCATGGATGAGCAAAAGAATGAACCTATAGAGACATGAAATATATAGTTAAGTTGAAATTCAAACCATGATCAAACCGAGGGCCTGCCTAGGATCGATCCAGTCAGCCAGACAGCAGCGCAGACCCCCAAGACAGATGCTCCGACTAATCGTTTCTCCCAAGGAGCTTCCTGGGACATTTTGGCAGGCTCAAAGTTCTTCTGCGACGAATGATGTGATGAAGAAACTTGTGGTCCAGAGTTGTCGTTACCTGCGCGAAGCGACGAGTCGTTTTGATTGACCAAGTAGTCTCGGTCGCGTGCGCGCCATTTCTCAACCAGTCGCGCAATCTCAATGAGATCTTCTTTTAGGGATCCCGGGTCTGTCGCAGTGGTATTCTCAACCTCAATGTTCTGGACGTTTCCGAAGAAGTCCACCACCGTTCGGAGGCGGCCCTCCTGCTCGGCACCAGGGAACAGATCCCATCGTACGCCTGGTTGTGAGTGGATCTTGGTTTCGTCGTACGAATCGAACAAGTCGCCCAATGTCAGTTTAGAGTTCGCACTTGTGACCTGGGTTTCAAGAAACTCGAGGACGTAGTACGTCCAGCGGTCAATCACTGCAACTCCAACATCGTTGTCGGCATGATGAGAGTATGAAGACTGATCAAGCTCGCTGGACCCGGTGGCAATAATATTGGGCGAATAGAAATGCGTATACATCGTGTTGGCCTGACAGGTATCGATCATGAACAATAGCTCGTGATAACGCTTCTTCTCCCACATCTGACCGAAGGCATCCGCCAAGTCCCAAGCGCCAATCTCCTCGGAGTCCTGAAACTTGAGAAACTGATCTCCTCCATGTCCTGTCATATACACAAGTACATTGCTTCCCGCGTCAGAGCCAAGGCGTTTGCTCCGTGGTACATCTTCGTCTAGCCTATCGGTCAACAGGCGGATGAAATTTTCCACGGTGACCTCGTAGCCCCGGTAATCCACCTCAATGTTGTCTCCATAAAGGTCGACTGCGCGATCCGCATTGCTGTAGACTGTTCCCGGGAACACATTGCGAGGGTTGCAGGCCATATCGTCGGGAAGCATCAGGATAATCTGCGAATCGGGGATTCCGAGGCGCTTGACGGTACGATACAGCGAGAGGACATTTGCGAGGTGGCGGTAATTGAACCAAAAGCGCGAAGTCGAAACTAAGACGGCCCAGTTCGATGTATGCTCAGATAAAGCTAAAGACGCAAAGGCTGTGAGGAGGAAGGGAAGGACTCTAAGGAGTCCAAAGTATGGAGACATAATGAGCGCTCGAACGTCAAATCATAATATAATTAGAGAAAGGTTGCGTGATGAACGACAGACAGGGGTGAACACAGTAGTTACAATAAAGGAGTGAGCACGACTAGGTAGGTGGAGATGTTTCTGAAGAAGTAGTAATCAGCCAGAACATCGGGATGATCAATAAGGCATCCATCAAAGCCAGAAGATTCAATGCCTGAGGCATTAAATCCCGCAAACAAAGCTTGGCAGCCTGAGGCAACAAGCATGATGGAAAAGAGGAGTCCCTCCTACGGAGAACTCCGTAACACCAATCACGTTGACGTCTGTGGCGGTACTGGAATGAAACAGTCGTAGTAGTACTAGTAGTAGTACATAGGTCACGGTACTTCGAAGGCAGAATGTGACAGTGTCCTAATAAGAACGGCATAGGCAGTCGCTTTGATTCCTTGTCTATACTAAGGGACCGAGACGATATCCACCTTGTCAGCTACAACTACTAACAAACTGCAGAAGCATGATTGGAATCATCATTTTTTCTCTATTCATCAGCTATACTGCCTACCTAGGTCTCTGTCTCATTCAACACCGGAACCGTGTGCGGAAGATTGGATTGCCATACGTCTCATTTCCTATCTCGTCGCATAATTTATTCTTCCTATCTCTCTTCGAGACTCGAATCGTTCCATATGTGATCAACACGTGGCTCCCACCCAAGTTGGCCGATTATATCTATGATAGCGGCTTCAAAACCCGCTGGATGACAAAGGACCGCCTCCACAAGAGGCATGGGGGAGTTTATATGCTTATTACACCAGCCGTCTCAACTTGCATGGTGGGCGACGCCTCAGTGGCCTCTCAGATCTGCATGTCTCGTCAGGGTTTCCCAAAACCCCACAAACAATATGGTAAATCATGTTGGCATGGCTCACGTGTTGCTGTAAAACTAATGAATAGCCACATCATAGGGGCTCTGGACATATATGGTCCCAATATTGTCACAGTAAGGTGTCCACTGCATTATGTGCATTGACATCGAGTGCTCAAAGGCTCAGCTAATAAATCATAGTCCGAAGGCTCTCAATGGGCACATCTGCGTCGGCATACAGCGGCAGCGTTTAATGAGAGAACTAGCGCCCTGGTTTGGGAGGAAACAATCCGCCAGACGGACGAAATGATGCAATATTGGAAGGATGAGCACACTCGAAGCTCTTCACAATCCGAGTTTATTCTGACAGATGCTAGAGAGGACATCTTAAAATTCACTCTCAATATTATCTGCAGTGTTGGATACGGAGTGAAGCTTCCGTTCAAACCCATCCTTGAAAATTCGACTGACAGTGCTGAAGGCTTATTCAAAGACGCCATATCACCTTCTCCAGGCTATCACTTCACATTCCGCTCTGCGATGGAGTATTTGAATAAGCACATAACCTCGATATTTATAGCCAATGGCCTTCCCAAATGTATCCCACGGTCCATACTGCCATTCTTCAAGAAAGACTTTGATGCGTTCGACGATATAGGCAGTTATCTACGGGCTTTAGTATCGATGGCTGAAACAAAGGAAAGCCTAACACAGAATTTGATTGATGGTTTAGTCAGATCTAAACAGCAGAGAAATAAAGGCCAAGGACTCGACCCTGATCTTACGGATGATGAGATACTTGGGAACCTGTTCGTATTCACAATCGCTGGGCATGAAACCACTGCTGTTGCTCTTCGGTTTGCTCTTGTGCTCCTTGCTCTCAATCAAGATGCACAGGAGTATTTGTACGAGGGGATTCGAGAAGCAACATGTGACGAGCCTCATAACCCTGTCGAGTGGGATTACAGACGGGTTTACCCAAAGCTCGTTAGCCCTTTATGTGTAATGGTATGTGACATAGCCCACCTTTGTGATTGTCATTGTTCCGAGAATGATCACTGAGTCCATCAGCTTGAAACACTTCGGATGTATCCTCCAGTGACAACCATTCCCAGATGGACAGGAGACTCCGCAGTCGATATCACGTATCAGAACCAGTCTTATCTCCTTCCGCCGCATGTTTATATCAGCGTCAATGCTAGTGGGCTTCATTACTCTGAAGAGTACTGGGGGCCAGATGCAGCTGTGTACGATCCCAAGAGGTGGGATAAGCAGAACACGGAGAGCTTCCTTGCGAAGAACGAGGGAGTGGGTCTGTCTGGACCTGGGTTAGAATATGACACAATCCATAAACCAGTCCGAGGGTCATATATTCCCTTCAGCGACGGCTTCCGGGTGTGTCTTGGCAAGAAATTCGCTCAGGTCGAGTTTGTAGTTGCCGTGGCTATTATCTTCCGTGAGTATCATGTTGTGTTGGCGAAATCCAGTGGGTGTAAGACCGAGGACGATATGCGTCGAAGGGCGGAGAAAGTTTTACAGGAAAGTACTTCCTTTATCACATTGTCAATGCGTGATGAAGTACCGCTGCTGTTCCAGAAACGGTGAGTTAGCAAGGCTTGAGAGTCATATAGCTTAGTCGCAGTTCGAATGGACAGAGGAAGTGCCATGAGTGCTTTAGGTGTCACATTGGGGTCATTTTCATACCGTCGATCACAGCCATCCTTTCTTTGTGTTTTTTTTTTTTTTTTTTTTTTTTTTTTTTTTTTTTTTTTTTTTTTTTTTTTTTTTTTTTTTTTTTTTTTTTTTTCTTTTTTAGCATCTTCTGGTATGAGATGTTGTTGATGTCGTTGATGTTTCTGATGGAAACATTTTGCAACAATAGTACAGCAGAATTAAGCCTCTCCTTACTGTCCGCCGTATACCTTGTCGTGATAGCCACCAGTAAATAATCTCTGTGATCAATGGAAGCGACATAACCGCGACGCTTTCGTATATAATTCGGGAGAAAGGATCGAGTAACTGCACATAGCAAGACATACGAGAGGCATTTGGACGGATAGCAAACGAGGGCGTGAACAGTAGGATAGGGTATGCTATGGTCTTCTTGGCCTAACCCATGTTCTACGTCAAGTCCCATGGTTAGTAGTGGGGAGGATTGTGGTTAAGGTGGATTATGATAAATTGAATCCAAAGCCGTGAGTGGTGTTAGCAAACGTCGCCAAGCATCTCCCGCAGCCCTAAATCAGGGGTTGACGAGGCGCAGCAAGGCATCATCTGGCCGATTGCTTCAAATTACCAATTATTGGATAAATGCCAGCTCTAACAGTGGTGCAGCTTTTGGTCAGGACGAACCATAACTCGGAAGATGGCCGATGCCACTAACAGGGCCCCTTCACTGCTCCGGGCCATCGCGGTCAGTTGAGACCAAGCTCTCCAGCCTTGTCACAGATACAACGGTGATAGCACCTCTTCTTAGAGAGTCTACTAGATAAGAAATGGATGTTGTTGATGAACCATAAATTCAGAGCATAATAGAGCATGCTGAACTCATCTTTTAGAGGACGTATGCATGCACAGGTTACTTATATCTGTCTCATGGTCATTCCATCATAAAAAACGAACAGCTTCAGTAATGTGGACGATTACAACAAGTTTATCTGCCCTCAACAAGTTGTCATTCTCGGAGTAACTTCGCTCTTCAAATGGGTATATACACAGCAGTAGCAACATCGACCTGGTGGTGATCCACCATTTTCCTCCGCTTTCCACACTAGCCAGCGCGGTGTGCTTTTGTACTAGAATATTTTCTCTTCCCAAATGGCCTATCATACTTTGTTCCAACATACTATCCTTGATATAAGTAACGTCTGTGGCACTGATTATACCTGATGCCGAACTTTACACAACATAGACGCTGCACTTTCAAACATTCAGGGCCAAGCATATGAGCAGCTAGATAGTTGGCTAATATGGCAGAGGATACGTCTATTATAGTACGGTCTTCAATGGACTAGCATCTCACTCCGCCAAGCACTTGAGTTACAGTAGCCTCCTTTGTGTAGCGAGTAGCGTCGGTCATGCAGGGGGACTGAGCCCGTCCATCAAAATTTTCACTCCCAGTTCTACCTTCAGCCCTCTCATTTCGATAATCTGCAGACGCTCTCTTATAGACTATAATGCCACGCCACCCATTTAGGAGATCAGTAAAACATTGAAGTCCGGAATATACATTCCTTCAAGCGACACACTCTGTCCCGAAACAAAGGATAGAGCCATGTTGACTATGGGTAGCGATGCCTATCACGTACCGTTTGATGTAATTGACCTGGCATAGCCCCGCCATATGTCTGAGTTTAGTCAATACAGAGAGGTGGAGCATTTTTGGTTGGGTATCTTGAAACAACTTAGCATGAACGGGCAAATATCCAAGCCAACACCCGCAGCGGATCTAAGTGGACCAGTCCCTTCAGCCATCTTGCACTTGGCCCACGATAGGAGTAAGCCTAATATATGTAGAGAGTATACTTGATCTTTTTATCGTAGACACGGGGAATAGTCAAGAGGGAAGGCCAAAGAAGATTGACCTTACCATGGAATCGCTGTGGTGGCTTCTACGCAGGGTTTGGAGTTCCCTCATTACCCTTTGGAATTTTCTATGGCTGCACCCTCTCTTTTCATTCTTTACTGTCTCCCTAGTCTTTCTTTTAGTATCTCTTACACGATCGTTCATTGAGTTCTCTGACAGCCTTAGAGCCCATTCACTTTCGCTAAACAATTTTTCTCCTGCCTATGTTACAGCGCTCAATGAGTCTATTCATCTTGGTCAACCGATCCAATTCGATGCTGCAGACAGCATAACTCCTCCTGCCTCCATCCCACGAATCATCCACCGAACATACAAGACAGAAGATATACCCTCTCACTGGAAAGGCACCTACGAGTCATGTCGCACGTTGAATCCCACCTACAAGCAATACTTCTGGACCGACGAGTCCTCTCGTCAGTTCATCGAAACCCATTTTGACTGGTTCCTTCCCACCTACGATGCCTACCCATACAACATTCAACGCGCTGATGCCATCCGTTATTTTCTACTGTGGCATTATGGGGGCGTGTATATCGATATGGACATAGCTTGTCGCCGACCGTTGGACCCGCTGCTGGACTTCTCTGCCTGGATGCCCAAGACCCAACCATACGGTGTCAGTAACGACCTGATGGCGAGTACCCCAGGACATCCATTCATCACCAAAGTTGCCCTGGCTCTGCATGATCACGACGGCTTCTACCTCTCCAAGTATATCACTGTGTTTTTTACGACGGGGCCGATGTATCTCAGCAGCCTCTTGACAGAGTGGTTTCGAAAAGTGCAAAATGGCCCGGGCGAGGAAATTACCATGCCACATGGCGTTGCTATACTTCCTTCTATGATGTACGACACCACTGCGTACTCATTCTTTGGACACGCCCCAGGATCCACCTGGCATGGAAACGATGTAGCGATAGTTAGTTACATCTACAAACACTGGCGTGAGATTTGTCTTGGAGCAGTTGCAATTGGCGTACTGGTGTTGACGTTTTATATCCTACGGGTGAGAAGAAGACGGTCGAGATATACCTTGATATTAGATAGGCGGGATGAGGAAGCAGGCATTTTGTGATGATTCGTTTGTTTTCTCACCAGCTCAATGGAATGTGGGTGCTGTGTTCGTTCGTTCGTTCTTTCTACTGTCTTCCTTGCTTTCCTTCACTCCATACTGCCTTGATTCATACTCTCCTTTGCCGCGCATTATACAGCGAGAAGCTTCTATTATGTTGAATATATATTCTAATAGATAACCGGCGATCTACAATAAATTCTTTACACAATGGAACACTATCTTTAAAGAAGCGAAGATTAGGCCCTACAGCACCAACAAGAAGATAGGGGAGGGAGGATAATGCCTAGGTGCAACGTGTATGAGCAACACCCTAAGACAGTCCAGGCCGTTACAAGCTTCTATTTGGTGGCTTGGTACCTTGAACTTCTGTTTGCCCCATAAAAACCGATGAAACTCTTCCGCTTAGTAATTTTTTGACATCTGAGGTAGAGCTACCAACAAGAGCAAATCCTACTAGAAACAGTGACCCTAAAGCCTTATTGATTGGGACCCTTGTGGGGATGTTGCGGGTATCGAACCCTAGAACCGTTGGGTTGGGGCCCTAACCATCTGCCCTTGTAGGTTGACTAAAGCATCCACTTCAGCGAGGCAGTGCCGCAGTGCGGAGGGTAAAACATGCTGCGCCTCTCGGTCTTGGCCACAACCATCGGCTTTTCAGGGGCTGAAACATGGCCAAATCAATGCTTGCTGCGTTGAAGGAGTTCCCAGTGAGGTTCTTACAGAGTATAACGCTGATCTTTGAATCTCAAACTTTATCATACTGGCATTTGTATTGCTGAATGGGGGAACAGTATGTTTCAAGCGAGGTATATGTTGAGTAAGCTATATCTCAAGGTTACCAATAGGTTACGCTGCGTCTATAGACGTACTCCGTAGTACCAAGCCAAGGGTTCAATAGTTGGGTTATCTAGTGTTGGTGCAGGTATCAACTGCCGGTCGACCTGCATTTTGCTTGGGATATGCTGGTTCTTCCACTCATCACAAGGTATAGAACATGGATATTACGAGTAGTTGAGTCGATCTATTACGGCGTGCTAAGACTCCATATGCTTCTTTCTGGAGCGAGGTACACTGAGGTCCTACCTAACCCAAGGGAAGTCGAACGATTATTCTGGCATGTCACCGACAACAGAGAGAAAGCGACCTCGTTAGGGCAAATCGACAATCCTGCCAAGCTTTCAAAGGGGCCCACCGATTCTGCCTTGACGGACCCTAATCATTAATATCGGAGGTTGCTCGCTCTTACTCTGTCCACGGCTCATGTATCGTGGCGTCCCCGCCTCCTCATTTCTGATGTAACTCCAGACTGCCTTGTCCCTGTCTAGGATGCATGTTTCACTTCTCCGGGGCTCTATGTAGTTCAGGTGTCCACCGACTATACTCTCTTACCTCATATGGTATATTCTGGTAGTGGACCTATGTACTATCTTCCCTTATGGCATAGAACATGAGAGGCCAAGGATTCCCCTGCATAAACATAAAGTCTACAAGGTTAGGAAGTACTAATAGATTCACTACAAGAATATGACTGAAGACCCATTTTCTTGGACACTATGCGTCTAGGTATAGCCACTCTGCCACCACGACATCTTCGAGATGCCTGGTATATCGCTCCTATAACCAATATTTTTTCCGAGTAAGGTAACTGTTATACAAACCTGTATACTAGTGTATTTCTTTGCGCTCGAGTTGTACATTAGCGGCCCGCACGGAATTGTCAACCTATGCAGCCACCCTATCTTGTCACCAACCAAGATCCTAACCAGTTTTCATACATAGTGATCACAATCCTGGCGGTTTTGTCGTGCTTTACAGCCAACCCTATCAGCACACCATTGCAATTCGCACCTTATCAAGAGTAATATCCCGCTCAATACGACAATTATCCACTCGTACTCCATCTATCGTACAGAACGACCCACGCCATCATCTGCTCTTTGCAGATCTCCTGGACTTATTGACGGTGGTGTGACCAGAGAAGGACTCGGGTGGACTTTTTCGGAAGGGCTGTGGTTTGATCCACACAATCAAGTCGATGGGGCACCGTGTCCGGAGGCACTCCGTTTTTCTCCCATTCCAAGGTTGATTATATTTCAAATTACTCTTTGGGTTATGTAAATGCTACTCACAGTACTCCCCGAGACCGCAATTACACTCTCGTTCTGAAGTCGAGAGCTCCTTAGGGCACACCATACCTTTATACATCTTTCATGCTCTGTAGTGGTAATCTAAAGTGGCACTCCATTACCTCATGCCATTTGCAAAACTGCACTGCTATCATCCTCAAGATGCATACGCTGTTAAGCAGGGTAAAGTGAGCAGGCACAGTGCGGGGCGAAGAAGACACGGTATGAGCTTGCTTCGGTCAGCTCCTTTCCCCCTTGTACTCGAAAGTAGCCATATCACTCTCCAATAGAGGCTCGCCATCTGGCAACCACTATGGAGAACATATGCAACCCTGGATTTAGCTCCCCCATGGACACCCTTGGCAATACACTGACAGAGTTTGTTGTTTAGGAAGCAGCAGAAATTTCTGACTTGCCGCGAATGTGGCAGACTAGAGCTGGATGGCTCATTGGTTTCAGAGATCTTCTGTTCTGTGCCCTCTGGGCTGATGTCCCTGTTATTAGCATGTGGGAAAAAAAAATTCTGTCTTTTTCGCCTCGTTCATATATCTCCCTTGGAGTTTCTCGAAGACTCAGCCTCACGTTCATGGATACCTGCGATTCCTCGCCCTCTTGTGCCTTGACGGGTTACCTTCCACATCTTGTGATCTACTTGACGGTTGTTATTGTCCTCATAATAGTAGCTGGGTTTTCGGAGAATACCAGAGAATTTTGAATATGGAATCAATGCCAAACTAGGTATGACCGAGCACGACTTCATAGTACCACACGTGTATCTAACTCTATACGGTGTATATCAATGAGAATTGTTCGCATCTACATACATACCTCGTCCCCTTACCCAGTCATTGAGATAGAAGCCCTATCGCCACTCTTCTGTCCTCCATCTACCCCCTTCGACGCAAACCTACCACCCACCTTCGGCACCAACTCACAGCGACACAAAACCCCAAACGGTCAGCATTAAGCGTATCGATCCTTCGGGATATCCTCGATGAGCAGATTGTTCGATATCGAGCCGGTGAATCCCACGCCGTAGACGGCTGATATGAACCGAAAAACTATACAATAAACCTCTTAGCTTGGTGTCTATGCTGATCTTTATCTGAGCATCACGTACATAGAACGATGGCCATAGCTATTGCCAGCTAGTCTTCAGTCGATCTTTAAGTCGCCAGAGGCGATGATGGGGATCTGGACTGACATTCCTGCCCACAAATATGGCGGTTGTTCTGCTAGGCCATTAAATGACTTAGCCGCAACCTCCGCCAGCAATGGAAATGGCAGAGCATTTCACGATAACTATTAGGCTAATGGCCAATCCTTTCGAGTTATGAAGCTGCAGCAGTACTCTCCTATCCGTCTCATTCAACACTATAGGGCCTCGGCTGCAGCACAAAACACATTGAGGATTGGATTAGACCCAGAGAGCTACCTCAGATTAAGCGCTGTATGGAGAACGAGTGCCGTCACCATTGACAGGCAGGTGGTTGAGCGTGCACATATGAGGCCATCGGGGAATGTGTCCTTCGGTTATCTTCCGTGCGCATTCCTCTCATACGCATCGCAATCCTCCCTGACCAATTTTTATACCAGTCTATAGACACTTGGTACACGCTATTTGGACAGAGAGCCGACAAAGCCTTATCTGTAGGCGTGTCGCAGAAGAAAATTTTCTGGCGAAGGCTCAACACTACTTTGTTATCTACTGGGTGGCCACAAAAGTCCAAAGGGTGTGTATCCAACATATCTTTTATGTGATGTCGTGTTATCTGAAGCCAATGTGTATCTATCTATTATATACCTTGCAGCCTGAACCAAATCATGAGTGGTTGTTCCTTGTTTAGATATCGTACTCTATTAATCTATCAGGGTATAGACGTTTTTCCTGGCTGGGTCTCTCTTGACTAAACAATCATACATGTCGAATATTCCCTTCGGTAGGCCGCGTGGGAGAGAATAGAGTGCCCATATATATTCGAGATGCTTTCTTTCGCTTGAAATCGCAAGGGCTTTTAAGTCACCTCAACAGAAACCTCGTTGAAATGAGGTTCCTACTCCATCCTGAAATTACCCTACTATTAATACTATTACACTAACCGAACGTTCATGAACGGAAAATAAAGCATTACAGCACGCCCATAGCATGTTTAGCCAGTACCGGTTTGTTGTGGATATCGTTGCAATTGCAATCACAGAGAAAGAAATCGCGAAGGGAAATCTATTGCGGACAAATATTTTTAACGCAAATCTAGTAGCATATAGTACACCAAACTAGTCATGTGGTAATAATCTATTTGCCGATCTCAACACCACCAGTGGCACCCAAGAGACGCTTGATGTCACCGTAGATGGCGAACTGACCAGCAGTCAAGGTACCAACCATGAACAGACGGGCACCAATACCGGCGTAGGAGCCACGGAAACCAAGCTCCTTACCGATCTTGATGAGACGAGAGACGGTACCCTCACCAGGCTCGCCGGGGGTCTTGTTGATCTTGCTCAGCATAGTATCGGCGGGCTGGGAGACGAGAGCGGCAGCGAAACCAGCAATGAGACCAGAGCCAAGGTTGATAGCAGTCTTAGCACCATCGGTGAGGGTCTCCTTGTCAAAGTTGCGGTAGATAGCCTCAGAAGCCTTCTCGAAAACGACGAACTTGGCCATGGTGTAGGGAACCCTGGAATTTCGATTAGACTTGATTGCCCAAATTGGACTAGACTAGCGCAAACTTACTGCTTGAAGAGAATAGGTCCGAATCCAGAGTAGAAAGCGCCGACACCCTCGTTCTTGAGGATCTTACCGAAACCGCTCAAGAGACCGGTAGCGAAAGTAGGCTGGGAGACGAGACGGATACGGGTGGCTTCAAGAGGGCAAAGAGCGATATCGGCAAAGAACTCGGCGGTGGCGGAAGAGGCAAGGTAGACAGCGGTACGGTTGTTGGAGGCAGTCTCGTAACCGAGCTGGTTGATCCACTGCTGCTTGAAGAACTCATAACCACCGAACTTGAAAGCACCCTGGAGGAAGTAACCGGCGGCGGTAGGACCGAAACCAGTGAGGAGAGCGCCAGCACCCTCGTTGGCAATAACCTGACGGAAACCACCGATCATACCACGGTTGTAGGTGACGGGGTCAAGCTGGATTCTGGTCTTGACGCTGCACAGCAGGAAAGGAAATATCAGTACGGACAGTACAAGCGGGAATGCCGGAACAAGGCGCATTTAATGCAATTATGGCGACCCAATTGGACTTACACATCGACAGGAGTAAGAGCTCCGTGGGTGACGGAACAGCAGACAGCACCAGCGAAGGCGAATCTGGAGTAGAGAGCAAGGCCGCTGAGCTGCTGAGGAGCAGCGGGAGCGGGGGTTTCGGCTTTAGAGGACATTATATTATATGGAGAGTCGTACTCTGCTCTAAACACAAAAAGGAAAAGGGAAGAGAAGAGTGGGGAGATGGAGGGTGGAAATGTCAAGCAATTGAAGCTCAGGGATTGAGATGGAAAGAAATTGAATCCGGGAGGAGAGGATTTGAAAGGGATGGCGGTCGGCACTAGTCGCAACCCGAAAACTTTTCGCGGCCAATGCGGGTGAGGGTCGGAGGCACGATGACTTGCCACCGTTAAATCCGATCGCCCGGTCAACAGCAGAGAGATAGATATCTACCTCTTGAATTCTTATGGTTGCTTTTACAGGACTATCTATATAGTTCCTCTGACTACCAGTCTTCTTCGTTTCATTTTTCTTCAATTACTTACAGTCGACGAAAGGGATAAAAACCAAGAAAAAGCTACGTGGCCCATGTTATCATCCAGGTTTGATAGTACTGGCAATTGGTCGCCTCAGGCATTCATGACCGCCCGATGAACAGGAACGCCTACCTACTATGCCAATAGAATTACCGGAGCATTTCCATGACCGTCAGTAATCTTAGGGCAAAGAATGCACTGCGTCACAGTGTCCTATCATTTCAATAACTGTTACAACTTTTTGTCGGGCTTTACTTAATACTTTACTTAATATCTCTTGGCCATTCAGCTGTTCCCGGGTTGATACTATGTCATTCCCTCGGATCCCCACCCGTGACATCCCTTATGGATACCTGAGGCAGCCGCCGGGTGATTGTACAATCTTTAATTGGTGCAATATCTCTTGGGTTCCTTTCACAACTTCCAAGGTTGACTTCCAATCCACCTAAGGTTACCCAGGAAAAGGAGAAAGAAAAAACAAAGGATCTCACAACTACGGTCGAGTTTCTAAATCGTTCATTGTGGAGGGAACTAGAACACTTTACTGCTGGCACCGTGATTAACAAGTCAATTATAAACAATTCTGATCACCCATGGCGGTCAACCACGCAAAAGCTCAATCACCACCTAATCTTCAACTCGAATCGAGGGTGCCTGTTTGCTTGCTCTGATTTGTATCCACTAAACACCTGACAGCGGTTTTATCATATTTTTAAAAGTCATCCAGTATCTGGCCCCTGTTCCACACCGACTGCTTGGGTACCGAAACAGTTGATACGTCTATTGAATAGAACGGTGCATGATGACGCACCTCTTCTATATTTGGTACCTGTCAGAAAATGAGTTTTCACTTGTTGGACTTTTCCATCAGCTTTAGTTCGTAGTCTCTCGCGGCGACTTTCTTTCCATCCAAGCCATCAATGTTACCCATCCCGTCCTGGTGTGATCCCAAAGCAAGGGATGAAAGAAGAAAATGGAAGAGGATTGAAAGTCAGTTCTCTTGCCTCTCTATAGATAAGCTGCCACTCTGTGGATACTGAATACGCGATTATGCATAGAAGAGGCACAGCATCTAGCTAAACTCCCATCATGGGATACCCCTGATAATTCGCTCATGCTACAGGGTTTCGAATGGCACGTTCCGGATGATCAAGGGCATTGGAAACGTCTTCAACGCTCACTAATGAGTCTGAAATCTATCGGTGTCGATAGTATTTGGATTCCTCCGGGATGTAAAGCAATGACCCCTTCCGGTAATGGCTATGACATCTATGATCTATACGACCTAGGGGAATTTGACCAGAAGGGGTCACGATCTACAAAATGGGGTAGCAAAGCAGAACTCCAATCTCTAGCTTCTTCTGCGCGGAATCTCGGTATTGGCATTTACTGGGATGCAGTCCTTAATCACAAAGCTGGTGCAGATTACACCGAACGATTTCCGGCTGTAAAAGTGGATCCAAAAGGTATGGCCTCTATTCGTGGTGTCAGTTGGCTAACTAATGCTCTTGGCTGGTACAAAAGACCGCAGTGTTGAAATCTCCGCTGTAAAGGAGATCGAGGGCTGGGTTGGATTCAGCTTCGCGGGCCGTGGCGGCATATATAGTCCCATGAAATATAGTTGGCATCATTTCAGCGGCGTTGACTGGGATGAAGCTCGGAAGAAAAATGCGATATACAAAGTCGCTAGCAAAAGATGGTCTGATGACGTGGCGCACGAGAAGGGAAACTATGACTATCTTATGTTCGCCGACCTAGATTATTCCAACCTAGAAGTTCAGAAGGACGTTCTCCGATGGGGAGAATGGATAGGAAGCCAGTTATCTCTCTGCGGCATGAGGTTAGATGCAAGCAAACACTACTCAGCTGATTTCCAGAAGAAGTTTGTCAATCACGTTCGAGCAACCGTCGGGCCGCAGTTTTCCTTCGTTGCAGAGTACTGGAGCGGCGATGCCAGGGTTCTTATGCATTATCTGCAGAAAATGGACCATCAGCTGTCTCTGTTTGATGCTCCCTTGGTGGGGCGCTTCTCGAGGTTCTCGCGCACGGGGGGAGCAGATCTTCGCAAGATTTTCAATGATACGCTTGTAGAGACCAAGCCAGCACACGCAATTGTAAGACCCCTCTGGTTTTATCCTTCGTTTACACTATGCTTACCGCATGAGTTAGACACTAGTTATGAATCATGATACGGTAAGGGAGAGACCTGTCGTGGACCAGCATCCATGGAGATGTTAATAGATCATCCTACAGCAACCAGGACAGTCCCTAGAGGTAGGACACATGGCCCTTTTTGATCCTGAAAACAACTAATAAGCTACCCAGGCTCCGATTGCATCATTCTTCACGCCCCTCGCCTATGCTTTGATTCTACTCCGAGACAAGGGACAACCATGTATATTTTATGGAGATCTCTACGGTATCAGATGCGGTGTCAAAAATCCCATGACTCCATCCTGTGGTGGAAAGCTTCCAGTTCTTGCACGTGCTCGCAAGCTTTACGCTTACGGCGAACAATGCGACTATTTTGATCAGGCCAATTGCATCGGTGTGCATCCCTAGCAGTATTCGAGGTGCTTGGTCATTACCGCCTAACAAATAGTAGGATTCGTCCGTTATGGCAATTTGTATCACCCGTCTGGTCTAGCGTGCATCATGAGCAACGCGGGTGCGTCTCAGAAACGTATGTACGTCGGGCGGAACCATGCCAAGGAACAATGGACAGACATTTTGGGGTGGCATCCAAGGACAGTTATCATTGATAAGAAAGGTTACGGGATATTTCCTGTTTATGAAATGCAGGTTAGTGTCTGGGTCAACTCGGCCGCAGAAGGGAGAGAAAGTCTTCAGGAACCTTTGTGAGCGCCATTTCATCCGTTCCCTCATATGTTTTCTCAACATAGGTTTCTTTGAGCTAATCTATCGATAGTGAGGGAGGGATTTACGAGGATTGACCGGCCTGTCTGTCTCATACAGATATCTGACAAGGCGTATTTGACCTATTATCCGGCGGCGTTACCATTTCCTTCCACTCAATAGCTTGAGCTTGATCTATCAAAATTCTATATACTAAGAGTTTTCGAATACCCATCTAGTGGTTGAAACGGGCACTTTAAGTGTATATCGATTATGGTTATTAGGCTAGTTTCTAACTTGAAAAAAACGTTGATCGCTAGCTTCTTACAGATATCACAAAGGTTTCCATCTTTTTCCCCACCTTGTTTCTAGGGTTATCACCGACTACTATGAGCACTGTTATGCTTTGCTTATATCAAGAATTGCCACGGTGTACAAATCATTACCCTTGTTTTATATAATTTTAGCTGAACTAGCGTGATAACCTGAACGCAGAATAGTGGATGATAGATCCAATTTTACGCGTACAGCTTACGATTCCACACAACATCCCCATCATCTTCCTGTGCCCCAAACAAGATTCCCTGTTGTCTCAAATTCAAAGACGGAATTCTAGCAGGTTCTACAAGCGGAAATATCCGCAGTACCTTGTTATTTAACTTCTTTTGTGCAATGATTTCAAACCTCTTCTGGTGTCCGTTTACATTGGCAAATTCAGGGAGGTTGGCCATTACAAGCTTCCTGGTAAGTAGATATGCTCCACTATTTAAGTCAGGAGTTATCGGTTTGTTATTCGGGAATGCTTGTCATGACGTGGCTCTGTCCACCAGATTGTCTCCAAAGAAGCTACTACTCGCGCACAAGAACCCTTCAACTGCAATGATCCAAGTGTCGGATCATGCATGATATAGGTCTCGAAGATGAAGAGCCAGACATTCTCAGTTCAGTGTGGGAGCTTTCCCAAAGGGCAAGCTCGATATTCTTTCTCTTCGGCGTTCTGTCCGTTGTGACGGATCTGCTTCCGAAGGGAAAGATGTCGATGCAAGGGATTGGCGAAGTTTAACGGTAGGGGCTCCACGCAAACTAACAACCTTGGCAACTGTTCCTAAACATTCTCAAGTTCGGCTAAATCTATATGGCTTGTGTCATCATGTGAAACAAGGTATTCAGATACCACTTCAAGGTTCAAGTCACCGCAACTCGGATTGCCTGTCCGGACTATGGGTGCCATAGACAAGCTTTTCTGAGTTAAGCTTGAGTTCAGTAAAGGAGCTTTGTTAATGATGATCCGTTCTTGCCATGACGAACCGCAACTCTAAGGTCTTGGTAGGGCTTAGGGTGAATCACTTGGAACACGCCGATCTGCCTACTAGTTCCAAGCGCAACAAAAGGACTGAATCATGCCTTGCCTCATATGCTCTGCTCCGGTCCAGTTACTGCACGGCCGTTGATCCGAGAATGATGGAGCGCTCTTCCTTGGTGGGGGGATCAACATGTTTACACATATCCACATATTCATCGAGTAGATCATGATCCACTTCGCCTCTCTGTGCTAATAGAGGGTATCACAGGGGTATATTTGGAATAGTTGAGATTGACATAGATGACGACTCCTGTCTGTTATTTCTGGCCTCCTTTGGGATCAATGGCTACGGTAGCCGTTATTTATTAAGACATGAGTTCTCAAAGCTCCTTGGCGTCCTGGTACGGTGTAAGATCCATAGGTTAGTCGACGGTCACTATATAAAATATGCCTAACTCCTCACTTTCAGCGAAATCATGCCATACAAGAGAGACAATAAACGGTTTGTTTCCGAAAGTTCATCAGATCCTACGCTTGAGCTAACATGTTAACTAGAGGAAGCGATCACCTCATCAGAAAAACCATATAGCTTGTCTAGTAACGATCAAGCCAATGACTCTCATTCCTCCGACAGTCAATCAAGCACATCTTCTCGTTGGAGCTGCTGTCATATGGAATCGAAAACCGTGGTGGCCTTTGAGCCACACGATCCAGATCACCCTAATAATTGGTCAAAGGTACAGTAGAACTGTCCGAAATCAAGAGCTTCCTACAGCATAATATCTCCATACTAATGGACTAGTTTTGGAAAATATTTGTGCTTGTTACTGGTGCAAATGAGGTCATGAATAGCACTGTCGGTTCCTCGGTCACAGGCGGAGCCACAAAAGCAATCGCCCAGGAATTTAGCGTGACAAATCAGCAGATCCTCGTCTTACCGATTTCTGTATTCCTCGTCGGCTATATTCTAGGGCCTCTGTTATGGGGCCCTTTTTCGGAGGCTAAGGGACGAAGGTATCCGTTATTGATAGCTTTCTTGTTATATACCGTCTTCATGATGGCATCTGCCCTGGCAAAGTCGTACCCATCTTTGCTTACCCTCAGGTTGCTCGATGGAATGGCTGCTTCTGCGCCCATCGCTATCGTTGGCGGCATCTATGCCGATATAGAGGCAGACCCTACGGCTCGTGGTCGACTCATGGCGTATTACATGACGGTAAATACCCTATCTTCAGTACCTAGTACTGTTGGTAGTATTTGTTGGGATATTAACCAACCTTCATAGGCTACAACTATTGGACCCGTCCTCGGGCCTCTAGCGTCAGGTTTCCTCGTGAGTTACGGCTGGAGATCATGTTTTTGGTTTGGTCTCGCGTATGCAGCCATTAGTCTACCTATGGCTTTCGTGATGCCTGAAACATACGCGCCTATAATCCTTCAACAAAGAGCTAAGAGATTACGGAAGGAGACGGGTAATTCAGATATAGTATCGCCGTTGGATCTCGGTAGTCGAGATCTTAAACGAACACTCATTATCCATTTGGCACGGCCGTTGCGAATGTTGTTCTACGAGCCCATCATATCTTGTTCCTGTTTATACCTCGCCCTTACCTACGCAATATTTTATCTCTACTTTCAGGCCTATCCATTGGTTTTCCAGGGTTAGTGACACTTCCGCCTGTTTCCCATCCTGCTTCATGGCGACCATTCCCAGACAGATTCTCCCAGCTACAACTCACTAACCTGGAAATGAATGCAGATATCTACGGAATGGACCCAGCTAAATCTGGACTTTGCTTCCTCCCAAGTGAGTGTCATGAAGCCTGAGATCCCGAGAACAGTACTGATTTCCCAGTGCAGTCGGCGTCGGCGCTGTAGGTGCTTGCGTGATATTCATCTGGTACGACAAGTTTTTATCCCGCGCAAAAGCCCGGAATGTGAAATGGGCCCATATTGAAGAATACCGTCGTCTTCCTCTTGCTTGCCTCGGAGGGCCATTATACGTTGTAGCTATCTTCTTCATGGGCTGGACAGCTTTTCCCAGCGTTCACTGGTCGATTCCTGCATTATCGGGGATTCCGTTCGGGGCGGGATACCTGTTGAATTTTATGGCCATGGCCAACTATATGGCCGACGCGTACGAAACCTACTCTGCTAGCGCTATGTCCGCATCTGCTTGTACGCGGAGTATTTTGGGGGCTATGTTGCCTTTAGCGACCAAGCCAATGTTCGATCGCCTTGGGGTAAATTGGGCATACACTCTTGTTGGCTTTTTGAGCCTTGGAGTCACCGTGATTCCATTTGTCTTCATTCGTTATGGAGCTCGGATCCGAGAGAGCAGCAAGTTCTGTCAAGAGCTCAAGCGGTTAAAGGAGACCGATGCTCAGGGACCACCAACGGATCGAAGCGTGGGAAGGTCGGGTGAGGTTTCCACGATTCATGTCGAGCCCAAGGACCTGGAGAATCAGAGCGATCGGTTGTAGCTACGCTCGTCTGACTTCGAGCGACACCCAAGTTGATGTTGTATAAAAGAAACAAAACCAATTGATCAAATTCGAGAAATTCATCTTAATTCTTTTTCTTACTCTTCTGTTTTTCCTTCCAAATCCCCCATGGTCATGAGAATTCTGGTATGTATGTGAATAGGTAGTATCTCCAGATTAGATCTTCTCTTGCACGGATTGGGGAAGTGGCTGTGATATGGAACTTACATGCTCCTTGCTCATCCTTAGTCTCGGGATGAGTGGGGAAATTTGGATTGGAGAGGGGAACTGTGGCATTCCTTCGCGATGTCGACAAAGTTAGTTACTATTTTTGTCTGCTTATCAATGTCCAAATGTTGGCTTTCGCACTGCAGGCTGATGTACCTGTGGCTGAGCAGTGCAGATTTACGAACTTCTCGCTTGCAAGTGAGATTTTCAGATGCAAAGAATCGCAACTTAAGTGGAGAGAGCCAATCACCCCTGTTACTTGCAGATTCAAGGGCCAATCCCAGAGCACGGGCGCGGATGATTTACAATCTAAACGGAGACCGTTTGTTTTCTTGCAGCTTCATTTAATCCCCCTGCCTCTCTCTTTTTTCCTTTCTTTTTTCTTCTTCTCTCCCTTCTTCTTCTCCGATATCGTACGCTTAAACTGTCCTATCTACCACTTACCCTCTTGATATTCTGGTTGCTGTCCTTCGTTTATCAGCATTCTGCCTTTCCCTTGCGGCTTTAATCTCCCTCAATCGGTCGTTCTAATATTGTGATATATTCTTGACTTACATTAATACCATTGATTATTGCTACCAGCAGGACACCTCTGTTATCTATATCCTATATGAGCTATTGGTCTCTTCCAGGACCTGTATAGTATTACTAGAACATATCTCGTATATTTCGCAAGAGACGAAACATGGATTCGCCTCAATATCAGGAGCTTGGACTTGTGTCTCAGGAGCAACAGCCGACCGATCACGAAAACGTGCGAGCGACTTGGAAATTCCTGGCGGGCTTATCGTCGAACTTGATGCTGGTGGGGTATGTTTTCTTCTGCCCTCCTCTGTATTCACGATCTGATGACTGAGATGCCATCGCAAAGGTTTCTCGTCATGCCTCTAGCATTTGAAGACGCCAAGGATGATTCTCGTGGAGACAAGACAGGCACAGCTGTAGCAGCATTGGCATTAATCGGAAATGCATACCTTCTGTCGCTCATCTTAATCGGCGCCCAGTATCGTAAGCGTACATACTTGATTCATTCTGTCTTCCTGTAAATGCCCGACGTGTTTTTCCCCTTCTTGGATTGCAATCTCACCACCACGCAGACCTTGTCTATTCTCCAACCTCCTCGGGCTGTTGAATGTCGTTCTTCATATTTTCTGTCGAAAGTTACTCCCCATCGGCCGATTGGCAACAGTGGGCATGGTTCTTGCCTCTATATTCGCAGTCGTCTACGCGTTATGCGCATTATGGGCATATGGAAGAGGCATCGCCGATGATACTCGAGTCGACGAGTCCGACCGTACAATGATCCCTTTGACGGAAGAGGAGATGCAGCGACAACAGCTCCTCCGGCTTCTCCAAGAAAATCAAGATAAAAAGCGATCGAGCTCCAAGGTTATGCAAAAGACTTTCAGGGTTAAAGTTCCGGAACACATCAATCCCGGGAAAGGATGGGATTCTTTCATGCCTCCTCCTCGCGAGAACAATTATTATAGCTGAGTTGGTCAACCTACGTGCATATAAATGAAGCGAGGTGATGGGGTAATATACTCCGAAATATCCAGGCTCTTCCTTGACTGGTCAGCGGATCGTGTTCATCACTACCAAGCGCATACCAGGTTTCACATCTCCAGTCTCTGATCGTCTAAGGATAAGAGACTAACTAAGTATGACTTACACGATACTTCACACCAATGTAGGCATGCAGTGCAGCACACCGTATCCGACAAGACAGAGTTCGAAAAATCTACGGGGGCTGTGAATGTGTTGGGAAGACGAAGGCCAACCAATAACGTTGATGCTGATCTACCGAGGATCTTTCTATAATCTGATACCTTCTTTCGACCCTGATCCAGACATCACATGCTTTCTGCAGTCGTGCTTACAGCAATACAGAAACTCTGTATGTCTACTCTATTCCCTAGATTAAAAAGAAGTCAGTGCTCTGTGAAGCGAGTCTTCTCGATCGTGTAGACGAGGGTATGAGAAAAGAATAGAAGAAAAGAGAAGAACAAGACTGGGTGGGTTGGGAGCAACCAAGTTGTTGGTTCACTGGTAGTTCTTCATAGCTTAGAATGCCGACGGAGATTCGGCACGCAACCATGGAAGTTGAAACAGGAACGCCTCGGTAGTTACCCGATTAGGAATCTCCTGCCCGCGTCATCCACGGAGTCAAGAGTCCTCCCTCCACCTTTTTCCCACTCCCCCATGAATTCAATACATTGCCTCCATCGTTATTCACTGTTCATCTGATCTCCTTCTGTAGAACTATCCGGTTATCATCTAAACCCAGTCATGGCGAAAAGGGTGACTCTCTTTGAACCTCCCCCGCTAGATTCTTCCAAAGCCCCCATCGAAAATGTCTTGGAGTTAACGCCTGTGATAGATATTGGTCCGGTACGTTTGTCCAAATCCACACCACCTACCTTGCTCTGTCTCTAACCATTCTATTCCTATCGACAGGATGTCTTTACCAATACTCGTCCTCTCTGGCACCCACCTGGCGCGCGGGGCATCTACGGTGGTGCGGCAATCGCCCAGTCACTCGCCGCGGCGATGCGGACGGTTCCGTCGGATTTCGCCGTCCACAGCATGCACTGCTATTTCGTCCTCGCAGGCGATTCCGAGATCCCCATTCTATACCATGTCGAGCGAGTGCGCGATGGTAGGAGCTTCATCACGCGCACTGTTCAAGCCAGGCAACGCGGTCGACCGATTTTCACCACCACCTTGAGTTTCAGCAGGGCCAACAGTGGTGGGAAGAAGAAGCTGGAGCATGCGAAGTCAATGCCTGTTGTCACGCTGCCAGACGATTCTTCTGCGGATGCACAGAGGAAGCTTTATAACGTTGGAGGCGGGCCATTCGAGTCGCACAAACTCGGGACTGTGAACCGTAAGCATGATGACCTGCGTGCTATGCTACGAGCGGGATGAAGTTCCAGTCATGCTAACGGGCCCAGGGGATTCGTCAAAGCCGGAGGAGAAGCGAATCCGGCGCTGCATGCGCGCACGAGGAAACATCTCCGAGGCCGGCGGCCACCACGCCCATCTTTCCGCCCTCGCCTATGTGACCGATAGTTATTTTGTCGGAACTGTATCGCGCGTCCATGACATCCCTCGATTTGCCTCCCCCGCCGAACTCAAGGCAGCCCTAAACGCACTCAAGAACCCATCCGACTTAGATGATGACGAAATCTCACGAGCGTTTAAGGAGTTGAAGGACGAAGAAGCCGCTGAATTGCGCCGTCGGTTGGAGGGCGCCCTCAGCAAAGCCGAGGACCCGAAGAACAAACACAACCATAAAGAGGTCGGCATGATGGTCAGTCTTGATCATTCGATTTACTTCCACAATCCTTGGGCGTTTCGCGCAGACGAGTGGATGGTCACGGAGATGGAGAGCCCTTGGGCTGGCGAGGGGAGGGGTTTGGTCCTCCAGAATATCTGGTCTAAAGATGGAACATTAATCGCCACCTGCACGCAAGAGGTATGCTCCCTATCATTCGTTTGTTGATTCCCGGTCTGTTGTCGAATGCGATTCACTAATGCATGGTCGGTATAGGGTGTTGTAAGGTTAAAACAAGATGAGCCTCCTCGGTCAAAGATATAGACCGCTGCACTGTATTGAACAACACCAAATACCCTTTCATCTTGTTGGCGATATATATTTCTGAACTAGACTTTTCCGTTTGCTTTTTGGTTATAATACATTATTGCATAGACATTCATCACATATATCCTTTCGGGTGCTTCCTGTCCCCCAGTCTACATTTGTATACATCATTCTTTGTACATACGTTTGAGTTGATCACTTCGGCTTATCTTTGAGGTGTTGAAATCGATCTTCTTGCATATATATCTTGCAGGTATAGCATACATGGATTGAACAATTCTCGTCTGCCCATCATGAAATCACGGTGGCAAATGGAAGAAGAGAAGAGAAAAGGAAAAGAAAAAACGAAGCAACCATGACAGCATTTGATGCAAAAAAAAAAAAGAAAAGAAAAGAAAAGAAAATGAGAACGCTTTCGCAAAAAAAAAGATCAGAGTGCCACCCACCCGTTTTAGCCCAAAACAATGCCCCCGATGCAAGAAAAGGAAAAGAATAGTGCTACAAGTGTCGTGACCCTCCCAATTACACCTCCATCATTCCTACCTCTTCCTTCAGCTTCTCTTCCTCTCGGCTTCGCTTCTCACAGAACTCCAACGCCTTGGCCCCCCAAACCTCCCTTCCTTTGTATTCGCCGACATAGTCCGGCCAACTTTTGATTTCTTTGGCCAGATTTCGCAGTTCCTGCATTGGAAGTTCATTCAAGGTGGTAAGGAACGTCTTGACGCCGAAAACAAGTGTTCCAGTCCGAGGCAGTCTACGGAAGGTCTGTCGTTCACGGCGGATGACGATATCCTCAGGGGATGGGTTGGGGTTGTCCTCAAACAATGTCGTAGGACGATAAAGGGTCTCAAACAAGTCTTCATCAGAGCGCTTCACTTCAACAAAATAGTTTGACCGTTCCATTGGTGAAGATGGCGTAAGGCGGTTCAAGAACCTAATTGGAAGTCAGCTTCCCATCTTCTTTATAGAGCATCATATCCACTCACTTGCTAACAGAAGCGGCGACTTGCTGATGCCACAGAGGCACGGGTTCATGAAGCCGCGAGATTGTCCATCCAATTCGTTCCTGAACAGTCCATCCCACCGGAAAGAGGCTTGCACTGGCGGCCCTGCCTTGTTGGTCAGCTGTCGTTACCCTGAAAGTAGGCCAAGGAGGGTATCTTCAAACTAACAAGTAGTACTCGTCGTCCGCATTCTTCATTAAGATGCTTAGGTCTTCCATGGTCAGTCTCACCGCTATCTCAAGCGGATCGACCTGCTTGTTTTGACCCCCAAAAACGAACGTTTCGCCGGTCACCTTGCTGTGAACGGTCGACTCGTCGCCGGACCTCTTATGTTCGAATTTGTCTGGAAACCGCTGACACAGGAAATCAACCACCTCCTCCAACGCTTCAAGGCATGCTTCATATGACTCTGGGAGGCATTGTAGGACCTTTTGCTTTTCTTGTTGCAGCAATTGACTCCGGACCTGATGCTCCGCCATGTAGTTCTTGTCGATGGTAAGCCAGTTTTGGGCATCCAGTTTCCGGATATCCATCATAACTCTATATCGCTCCCTCCCTTTGATGGGAGGGGGCTTAAGATCCTCGCAACTAACATCTTGTGGACGGTGTTTGGGCTGAAGCCAAGGAAAATAATTTCGGAATCTAACAGCAATGAAGGACAGAAAAAGAAATAAAAATCCAATGCATGAAAGGGTATTCATCGCCTTTTTTACCCGGAATCCAATCAATATAAGAAAAGGAAAGAAAAAGGAAAAAAGAAAGAAAGGATGATGTTAAGGAACTTTTGGTTGTCTCTCACTCATCGAACGCCACGACCAGGAATCACTGTTAACGTCAACATGGCAAAACCTTCTTCGGAAGAGGGCAATGGCTGGAAATTTATCTCGTCCATGGACCCTAAGAAACGATGATCGTCTGGGTCAGACGATTACCTACAAAGGCTACAATGGCTTCTACATTCCTGATTCAGGCAGCTGGGTCGAACTCTGATACGTCCTGGACTTCCCCGCAAAAAGCCGCAATTCGCCGCTCCAAAAAAAAAAAAAAAAAAAAAGAAAAGAGAAAAAAGAACTGACAGCATCCACATGATCTAGTAGACTTTCTCAGCTATCATAGCAATTGAGCTTCAGTGGGTCCTGGGACGGGGGTGGATGAGAAAGTCAGGGTAAGTGAACTCTAAGTGGATCAGGGAAGGGCCAGGCAAATGGACTCAATGTACGGAGTACAGCGCCTCAAGATCCGCAGCTGGGGCACTACTCGGAGTCCTTGAATCGGCCGTACAATTGCATTACCAGGATGCTCCCCTCCTTGAACTAAGTACGAACTGACTAGCTTCATGGCCCGTCCGATCGAAAGGGCTGAGGGTATCTCTGCTCTTCGTCAGCCGGAGTTCACGCGTCTACCGTCCGTGCGCATAAGAATGAAAGGCCTCGTGAGCTAAACCAAGAGCCTGACTTAGGGACTGTCTCTACTGCCTAACAGTTCCTGCAGTTCCGCTCCAGCAACACTCGACTTGATTTCCGAAAGGCAGATGCAGAATGCCAATAATGGCATCATGACATCAACCTGGGATTACAAAAAGTAATTAGAAATAGCGCAGGGTGGCACGTTTGCGTGGTGACTGGCCTGGTATTGCAGAAACCCATACATCGTGCTAACCAAGCGCACTTGTACGACAGAATGAATATTGCCTGGGAGCTTCTGGGGCACAGCGCATGCGTCGATGCGTGGGCCGAGTCCCAATTTGGTGGTTGATGGTCACACAGTTCTAGAGCGCCTGTTGTCATAGGTCACCGGGCTGTGGATGGAATCCAGTCCAGGTACCACTGTACATCATGTTCACTGACGTGCTGGCATGCTAGTCATTCGGAGTACTACGACTGGTCCATCTTCTCTGGGCGACCGTGGCACTACCCTCGAGACTAGGATCAGAAGAGAAGGTACGGGGCCGACACTGACGTACCATGAGGGACAAGTCCTTACAGTCTTTCGGTCCCCGCGAAGCTATAGGAAGACTAAACATGCTAGGGTGGTGCACTGTAGGTACGCCCCAGCCAGTGGGGAACCTCAACTAACTACTTATCTACTTCGGTACGAATGTATGCACATCCATACTATGGAAGTGCGCACTTACTCACTTGACGATCCACCACCAAGGGCCCAGAATTCGGGTTTCTAAGACAGTCGGTTTGGTTGGGCGACTCCACCCTCCCCGAAACTGAAGATATCTGGGGTTTTGCGCTGCAACCGCCTTATCTCGCGCAAAGCGCGCTTGCCGCAATCCTGCTTGGTTTTTAGTAAGAATCAACAATCAATGGTGTACTAGCCAGCCCCCTAGTATAGCGGTGTCTCATCCAAGAATGCGCTTTTTTTTCCTGCTGCCCACTTCCCATTTTGACAATGTAGGTGGCCTTTTCTCCCCTCGCATTTTACTTTGATTTTTGCTTTTTCCTGCATCTTTCCTTTTTCTGGCATGATCGGACGAGATTTTACGCCTCATTTGCTGTCCCTTTCTTCCCTACTTTTTCTACCTTTTTTCTTTTTTTTCCTCTTTCCCTATATTTTATCCTTTTTTTTTTAACCTTTCACACCCTCGCTCACAACGTATTCACACAGACTAGTATCCAAACCCTCCGATTGAACTACGTCTGACTAATGACGTCGATATAATTGCTTTTCTCGGGCTCCCAACCTGCAATCAATGACCAGAGCAGCTACGACACGACCTAAGACTTACTTATGAGCCCCTCTTACCTAGTCTGACTGTACTGAGCCCATAAAAGCAGAGATACCAAGGCTAAATAGTGGTCTTACCCACCGTGCACGAAAGCATCACTCTTAACTAGCAATGATCCACTCGTCAATGGGGCATTCGCAACCCACTGACCAAACGGCTTTCCTCCATTATAAATGATGGACTTGTCTAGACAGGCCTGGTAAACTCAGTCGAGACCCTTCTCCTCGAGTCTCCTCGGCGATATCCTGTCTAATAGGAGGAATCTACTGGGGCCGATAGTGGGACACCTACTCGTGCTAACCTTCTCCAGTATCAAGGGACTGGGGCTGTGGGCACGGACTTCGCTTCAAGGCCATTGTCAAGGCCTCCTGTGGCTCCCAAATTCTCCCTAGAATGGGGCCTCTCGGCGGATATCCTCCATTTGGCTTCAGAACTGGGCCCATTAACGTAACTATGATTTTCGGAAGAATTGTCCACTCAATCGAGCATCTCACACAGTGAAAGTAGAATTCAACATTTCGCTATTACCGCTAAATGAAGTGCACACCATCTAAAGCCATGAATCGATGCATTATGTCCTCTGTACTGACAACAAAGTACTCCGTATTCAACCACACACCTACCTATTCTGGAAAGCCACAGGAGAAACATCTCGAGATCTACCACCCATATAGAGATTTTACCTAGCTGCCTGATATATCTATCCCCGTCGTAAACCAGAATCCCACACCACTAGAGCAGGATAACATGAATCGAACCAAAACACAAGTACATACATGAATCATGCAATCTAGTAACGAATCCTTCTCTCCACTACCTCCACCCCAAGTAGCCAAGTCAACTAAGTTACCCTCTAAAGGTAGATCCTAATAAGTGAAACCATTGCAGATTCCCGCCGAATACTAAACAAATAGCGTATCAGTTCCTCAAGACACACTCTATTACCTAAGTGTGCGAGACAATCTCCTCTTCGATGGAAGTTTACCTATAGGAGAGACTGGAACAGAACCCACCCGCTCACCTATATTCCATTTCCTTCCGTTGATCACCTGAAGGGTAGTTATTCCGTCTTCTTTATAGCATCAAGTAGGGTTTAAGCTTATGTTTGCTCTATCCTTGTCTTACGGATTTGAGTTATATTTTTTTTCTACTTCCCTGAGTTGACGTTGGATTGGAGATGTATATTGATTCTTATTTACCCTCCTTTTGCCACGTTCTTACAGGGGAAACATCCAGAAGGGAAACGTGGGGTTAGTTATTGGGCTGGCTGATGATTTTGTTCTTTATGTTTGCTTGAAAGGTATGTCCAGGTGATGGGTTGTGATTCTCTTGGTTACGTATCGCTTGTCTTTGACTTGATGGGTGGCGAGGGAAGGTGTGCTTTGCTATGTATTGATTAGATTGTACTGATTGACTAGTGCTATGCTCCCGGATGGGTGATGAGATGATGAGGTAAGGTGTATGGTAAAGGACGGGCATTCGTCGTGAGTATTTTTCTTTTCTCATTAACTGAATTAATAAATCAACCAATCATCAAGGTGGGCTCATATAAAGGTATCCAGGAAACATCAAACATGAAGGAACATAAGGTAAGGATAAGAGGTAAACTCCATGATGGACCTCTGGGCAACATTGCCCAGTGGCTTCGAAGGGGAATAGATGAGAAAGATGGTATAAACGCCCGCCCTGTGCAGTTGCCGGTCAACCGAGTCCGTCGGTTGGCCTTGAGTTTTTTTTTATAATACCGATAACAGAGTGAATGTGCCCGATTTACCGGAATTTGGCTCGGCATCGGCCCATAACCTCGCCTTGGCAGACGAGCTCGGCGCTGAATTCACTGCCGTCCAGCGTGAGGTAGATGTCAAAGTATACACGGTAGAAGACTCCCTGAGGGGTATCCATGCGCTCAAAATCGGTTTCCAGGTTCTTGCGCGATAGATCCGATGTAAGTGTTACGACCTCCTTGATCCCTGGTACACAGTTAGTAGAGCGTCGTAAGGAACGGCAGGATGTGTAACTTACGGGGGTCTTTCGTGTATTCAGGGCAGACATCCTCGTCACAGGCGTACAGAATATCCTCATACATCAGGGTTGCTCCCGGCGCAACCTGTCGGAAAAAGCTAACCTTGACCGGCTCCCCGATCTTCACTCTCTCACCCTTCTGCACAAAGATCTGTCGCGTGTACTTGCAGCGATCTCTGCCGTCAAGGCTGGGGACACGATATTGTTCCGGGTGATATCCTTCTTTGAACGGCTGCAATGTGGCCATGAGGTAGTGTCGACGGGCCACACGGTGTGTAATCACACGTTCCGTGATCCCAGCAGTGACAGCGCCCTTAACGATCGCAGCGACCGAATCCATTGGACGGACCACCTTTGATTGATATTGAGGCGGTACATGGAGTTTGATCTGTTGGAAGAGATACTCCGATGCGCCGAATCCACCCACCACAAGAACGTTCTACAATGCTGATTAGTCAAAGGAAAAGCTAGACGAGTAACACTAAAGCATACCTGTAGAGACCGGTTCTGCGCTTGGATGGCGATAATCTGATTCCTGACCAATTCGAGAATACGGTTGACGACGGGCTCAAAACATTGAAGGATCTCTTCGTTGGTAAACGTCATGTAGCCCTCCTCGATGCCGGCATCTGGGAAGTCGGCCTCAATGCCGACATCTACGGCCCACTTCTGTCCGTTGTTTCGGAAATCGGCCTTGATTCGATTCTCGAAGTCCATAATACACTTTGCATACACCTTACCTGCCGTGCGGGAACCGTCAGGGAGCTTCATCTTACGTATTTTCGCACGAAGGATGTTGCTGAAGTTCCGATTGAGAGCCGTTGAGCCGCACGAGTCACCCGATCCAGCTGTGCATTCGGCAACACTGAACGGTTGTTCCTCCTCAACCTCGTAGGCGATCAAATCCACAGTTCCACCACCACAATCCACGATCAAGATCGCATCACCAACCTTCAAATTGAGCAACCCGGTCTTTGCACAGAACAGAGCGGCAGCCTCCGGCTCGGATATCAGCGTTAGGCGATTATCGTTCTCGTCCCGCAAGAACCCAGCTTGTAAAGCCGCCGCTCGTGTCGCTGCCTTGCCCGCATCATTCCAGATAGCTGGTACGGTGAGGTAATACCGGATGTTGCGCTCTTCCCGAGTAAACACCTCACCGAGGGTCTTCTGTAGCTGAGCGCGCATCGCCTGTCGTAGCTTGAAGAGGTAGTCGGCGGCCACGTCGATTTCCGACTTACCGGGCGGGAGGGGCGGCAGATTAATCGGATCGATGTAGGTGTTCCCGGACAGCATAAGCTGGAGCTTAAACCATTCGACCTTCTGCACTCCCTGCTTCGGATAGCCCGTGGGGGCCAGCGCATCTGCAATATCAGGGCCCCAACCCACCACTTTCTGGTACTGATCGTAGTATAGGACAGTGGGGATCTGTGTGAAATAGCTTGGTCAGACAGAAGTATTCTCCCTCAAGTGCGGTTTGGATTAATCACCTTCTGTTTAGTATGGGTTCCTGCTCCGGGCCATTCCGTGATGATGTCCTCTCTTGCTTCATTGTTGGTCGCAAAGGCAAACGCGACACCGGAGAATGTGGTGCCAAAGTCAATGCCGACAATCAGCTGAGCCTTACTCCGACCGGCACCTTCAACCTCAACCGCGGGATTCCGTACCCCATATTGGGGCTGGGGCATTCCCTGGCCCATTCCATGGGCGGCGACTGGCTGTTGCAAACCATACCCGGGAGGAGCACCCAAAGGCTGGACCGGCTGTTGCGTATAGTGCAAATTGGTGTTCAACGGTGCGGGGTGATGACTCAACTGCTGGCCTGGGGGCATCGGGCTGGTCGGCCGCTGGTATGTATAGCTGGGGGGTCGCCCCAGAGGGTTTTGATTGTTCATCGGGAGACTCGTCGTGGACGAACTATGGTGAGAAGGTGGGGAACTAGGAGAGGTGGCGCTCGAGGGCGGGGCGACGAGTGTATTGCTTGATGCGTTGGGTGGTGGTGGTTGTTGTTGTTGTTGAACTGGCGCAGGCTGGGCACTATGCTTGTTCCGCTTCGTTCCAAAAGTGAACGATTTAAACCGTGAGCTCATCAGGTCCAAATAAGTGACCACGATGGGGTCAACGGAGTATTAAAGAGACAAGGGAGGGGGGAGAGGGGGAGGGTGATGCAGAGCAGATATAAGACAAAAAAGGAAGAAGAGGAGAACGAGTGGAAGAAAAGGCACAAAAGTCAAAAGCGAGAGCGTAAGAAACGAGTGGGTGTATTTGGACAGAGAGGCTGTGCCAACTCTTTGCTTAGGCAGTCAGAAAAGCCTCTCCCGAGTTTACTGTTAGTTTGGGAGTGGGGATGGGGGGAAACACGGGAGGAACACGAGCAAAAGAGATCGTCCGGACAGAGAAAAATCACAGGATAAGGCAATTAATTGGTTCCCGGAGGGACGCATGGGCGTTTCGATGTGAAGTCCGTAGTAACGTAGGAAAACAATGGTGGTTGAAGAAGTAACAAAGAGACGAAGGGCAGCGAAAGGCTAGAAAGGTGCAAGTCACGGACCCCAAAGTCACTGGTTTAGAATGATCATCCGTCAAGATCAATCTCCCTGGAATGCGCACCCCTCGGTGGGATATCAATTCAGTATTTCTCCGACCTGGAAGAGTAGACTGATCTTGTTCATTCAGCCTTATTTGTTTCGAATGGCTGTATGTCTTTCTTTTCTTTTCCTTTTTTTTTTTTTTTCCGAAAACAAACGTGGCGATACCGTTTGTTGATTGATGATGCTTACCATGGATGATGGCACATCATCAAGTCATTCCTTCCGCCCCCAACTTCCTAATTTACACATTGCGGAGACAACCGCTGTGGTACGGTACCATACAGGTACATACCACTATACTTTCTCTTGTGTATGTCAGGCAAACGAACAGTATTTAATAGGGGTATGACAAGTCCCCAAGCATCAAGTTCCAAGTTATCTTTCTGCCATGTCCGATTCAAGATTAGCGGATTCCGCCAAGTTGTCCGTTCCGCTGTTGACATATCTGTCGCTCATTTGACAATACTATATATATATCTACAGAAGCTTCTCCAAACCATAATACCCCTAGGAAAGGAGGTTATCCTCCAAATTTCCCCAATCCCTCATGCTCTAACTAATTCATTTTCAATTTTCTCCTTATATTATCTCCCTCTTGAATGAACCCTCAGTCTACAGTAACCTTGAAAAATCAGAATGATGCTAAAAAAAGGAAAACCGGCGATGTGCCTGAGGCGAGCCATGGTACGGAAGGATTGACGCCCAAGCAGGGACAGCCTTATGATTACAGCCACGCTGCTCAGCCTGCTGTTGGTCCCACGTTTTCTTTGTCTGGCTGCGGCTGAATGTTGTATCGTCGATCCCTCGCCATGTACCGTACCGTTTCATACAAACTCTAAAGCTTTACGCACCGACCAATAATCAGCAGCCTTGACATTCAGGCAACGAGGCGGACTGTTCATGGATCTAAATATGGATAAGTTTCTCTGCCTGTACTATTCTAAGTTCCATTATGGATTCTTCTTCCGTGCCACCCACTTGGATGGCTTGTAGAGTGGCTGGAGCATACTCTGAGGATCCTGAATATAGCCACACATCGGCCGATCTTCCACTTCCTGCCGCTTCTCAATGGTAAAGCCCATGCGCTCCACAAGGCAAAAGACTTCTTCCTCTGTCAGCTCCACATTACCAGGTTCCCCAATCCCCTGGTGCTCATTGTGGTCTCCTTCCCGCTGGCTACGGTTGCTGCCGTCCTCGAAATGCCATAACAATGGGCCGATATTGACCCACACCCCATTGGGTTTCAGGCAGTGTCCGATCGTCTCGATGTACCGAATGAGATTGGGGGCTGTGTCGATGAAGAAGACCGTGGCCACCGCATCGTATGCTTCTTTATTGGACGGGTTGCTGTAGAGCACCACGAAGTCGGCTGCGGACATCCCCATCGATCCAAAGGGTGTCTGGTTCGCCTGCGCCTCAACCATGGCTACTCCAGGGTGCGTATCTGGGATCATCACCTTCTGCAGCTGTTGCTCTCTGGATAGGAGATTTGAGAAGTGTAGTGCAAACGGATGCAGCGCATGGTGCTGGGGCCCAGACGTATGGTTCAAGACCCAGCTGCTGGCAAGCAACTGGTGGTATGAAATTTCGTTGCCCTCGGCAGCAAACCCAGCCTGGCAGACTTCAAAGACCAATCTCCCCAAGCCAGCTCCAGGGACTAGCACCTTGATTTCCTCCCCGGAGGCAAGTCTCTCGCCGAACTCATCTCGCAGTTCGCGCACAGCTGGTTCCACGCAGACTTCTCTCTCCGCTTTGCCCTCGGAGCTCCAGTCGCGATAGAATTGCCTGATAGTTGAGTGGGCTTTGTTAACGTCTGAAGAAGTCGCCGTGTTATGCCAATTCTGGCGCGGGTCCTCTGGATCGGGGTTCGCCGGTAGCCCAAACGAGGAAAGCCCCGTGGAGAGGATGGCGTCTGCGATATCGGCATTCACATCAATGGCATCATCTACCCGGTTGAAATTATCCAAAATCGAGAATGGTGGCTCCGCAAGCATTTGCCAGTGAGCAGATGGCAAAGCATAGAACGCCTGGCGCCGGCGATGCGTAGTGTTCATGTGAGCAGTTCTTCGATATTGCCTAGCAGAAGTTCAGTCACATAATTTAAGAACAGTCAATCCGATGTAGTCTCGAGACGCCAAAACTGGCACTGAGAGAAAATAGACCAAAAGAGAATATATTGGAGCTCCAAAGCAACGAAATATCCTTCATCTTTTGTCTCACGCCTCATCTCCTCTCTGTTACATTTCCACATATGGACAGCAATACAATCGAACTACCAACAAGCACAAGTCCATACCTAAAAGAGTCCAACGCAGCAAAGAGAACTCGTCGTTCGTCGGGGTCAGCCAACGGGTCGAAATCCCCTGCCCAACTGCGAACCTCTTCATCATCCTGGTGCTGCGAATCAGAAGGCATGCTGCTTTAACTGGAACCGTCGTGATAACCAAGAAGTACTCTATACAGCTGTGATATGTCCAACACCAAAAGAAACAGTCACCTCCAATGGATATGGGAGGCAGAGAAAAGAAGTATAACTCAGCGTTGATTTTAATATTATGGAGGAACAAAGAATGTGAGGATCTGAGATGGTAGCCAAAGCTCAAAAGAGTGAATAGTGGACCCGCTCTGTTTGGCGGGGAACCAAGAGCGGTACCTCAAACGTCTCACTCATCAATCAATATCAACATTAACAACCACATCGAAACAGAACATCTCGGAAGGAAAAGACTTAGTATATTGCACTCAGCAAATCGAAAATAGATATCTCGCAAAATAATCCATCCTCCAAACATGGCGACAGCAGCGGAAGCACCCATACCGCCTCAAGTCGAAAACGTGACGCCACATGCCAAACCTCAAGAGTTATCATTTCCCCTTCCAAAGGCATTGCATACGACCGCACACGTCCATCTCACATTCTTGGACACATGCGCAACGGTATTCCTGGCGACATCGACACCGGGTGACTCGGCGGGCTCCGTGAAATCGATGGGGAGCTTCGTTTACGCTATGCCGGATGTGAGTGCTTTTTTCTTCTTGCATTAATTTTGTGTCGGACTTTTACATAGTTGGGTTGGCGGTGTGAGAGTATATCCATATAGACAGAAGACTATACGGAACATTGGAATACCATGTGTCCTCGAATGTTTATCCAAAATACGGGACTCTTTCTTCCATGTATACCATCTTTACACTTTTCACCACTCGCATCTTGCGCCACTACAAAAGCAACCATCGATCTTGAAACACCCTGCTCATCCAATCAAATTGAAACTCAGATACTCACACATACCAGCGCTCGAACCCTCGCAGCACTATATCCACAACGCTATATAGCATCCCTGGAAGTGTGGAATACACGACTCGGATCGCTAAGATCCTAGCTCGTCGTATGAGGATCCCAGTCTACGTGGGCTGCAGCATTGATCCGACAGCGCTCGGGCTATTGGTTGAGGAAGAGATGGAAGGGTTGACGAAGATAGTGGAGGTAATTATGCAGCGGTGGGAAGAATCCAGGAAATGAGAGAGTGAATAGATCATATGGTTGTGGGTGGTTGGTAGTATTGATGGAGTAAGGATATCGGTCTCTGGAGTCACCATTTGCCCTTTTTAGTCTTGATAATATCTTCTTTTAATAACTCCCTGGCTTTTTCCCTCGTTTTCATTTCAATGGTTTCATAAGTGGTGTTTTGGGTGTGGATGGATGGGGTCCAATTTGGGATGGAATTAATTTATGAGAATTCGTGTTAATCATTCTCGTTATCTAAGACGCTCAAAGTTGAGATTCCGGCTATAGGGAGGCACAGCCCCCTCAATAAACATCTATCTTTCATAGGTAGTCTAAGATTGGGCTAGTGATCGTAAGGTGCGTATTACTATTTGCAGCAACCGAGAATACGCATCTCGACCGAGAAAATTAGAACAGCAAATTAACATCCACCTAATCGGATCTTATTGAACCAAAAGGTGCCCCATAACGACTCTAGTACCTGGACTTGCGTATCTAGTCTCCGAGCATCCGAACAAGCATGATGCCGAGAAAAGAAACAGTAAAATTATAAACTAATAGAAACAATCGAGAGGGACAAAAAGGGAGAACGGAGAGGAGCAAACAAAAAGTAATCTCCATCCAAAGGAATCCATAATTAATTTACTTAGGGCTACCGATACTACTCTAATAACTTAGTGCATCTAAGCCACCAACTCCGGTTGGACGATTCCCCAAGCTTGCAGTTCAATGACAGATGTCGGACATCGGTCGACTCCGATGCAATTGCGCAATGTTGAAACATGTCCACTTCCTGGGTGGAGTTTGACCATGGTTTCAGAGGCCCCTTGTAGAAGGTGGTATTGGATGTATGGACATCATGCGAGCTAAATGCTGCGAGTTTCACCGGCTTTGTCTTCCAGTTGGTACACTGAGCACTCATTCAACCAGTCTACAATAATAAAGAACGGTTATATTCGGAATCGTTTCCGAGGCGGCGGATTTAGAATCCGTCTAAAGTAGTGGAGCGCCAGGTTCCATGTGTTCTCTCTCTCTCTCTCTTTTTTTTCCCCCTTTATTTAGGTGTGGGTGTTTTTCGGCGCCTAATATACCAAAATTGGTTGCGTTTTCGTTTTATTATACTTCCCCTTTGGATTAGATATAATTGTGAATCCATAACATAAATGAAAATTAATTGGGTGCAACAGCTCGCTCGGATTTTCCGATTTGAGACAAACATTTGTATCTGAAATGTCAATGAGCCTCAAGAGTGGGTTTCCACCACTCACCGTAGTGCGTTCATAGTGAAACCTCCGATGTTGATTCAGAAGTATTATCGCGGCCACAGGAGCTGATTCAGGCGTCTCATTTCGCCTGATTGCCCTGCAAATCTATATATAGGTTGATTGAAAGAGACAACGTAGAAAGCGGGGACTCGGTAATGAAATTCTTATCGTGAAGGCGGGATTGCGTTATAGATTGGCTACTCCCATCGCTCTCCAGATAGATTGGGACTACTGACGCCATCGCATTGGTTGAATCGATTTATATCAAGAAGCGACAATCCCCATTCATCCTCACGTGTGCTGTTGCAGCCAAGCGATGTCGCGGTCGCCAGTCCCCCATTTTCAAGACCCAATGAAGACCGGTATAGCCTCACAAGTCTCGATCGAGGCTGATAAAGAGGGGGCAAGGCACGGGATATTAGACCAGTCACATTGGGCTATAAGCCAACATTATCAACACGAGGTCGATAGCTGCAGGAACCTGTTTTGCATAGAGGCATGGTGGGATTCCAGACCACGGAATCCACCGATTAGATCTCAACAAGACCATATCAAGCGTTGTAGCCGAAAAAAAATGACAACGAAAAAGAAAAAGAAACTTAATGAAAAAAAAACCCCTCATCAATCAAGCAGGATGGGGTACAGCAGCGGATTGTCACGGGAGGGACCACATGGGGACCGGAATCTAGGCGATCCAATCACAGCTGGGAGACCAGCCTCTAAAAGGATCATTTCCCGTGCGGTCAGCCCTTTTCCTCCAAGCCCAAAAGACGAGGTAAACGGCTGCTAAGTTTGCCTAACGAATGAGGCGCCACACTCAACAAGGTCCGATACACGCGCTAAGTAAAAAACACACCCGAATCCCGAGGTGCGTGCGGCGCAGTCCTCTGTGCTGTATGTGCTAAGGCCAGGCTAGAAATCCCGGTGCGCCCATTTACCCTTTTCATTGTCCATCCCATGATCAATCTTTATCAGAGCGGATCTCGGTTAAGATTGATTCCATTTGGTGCGCGGGCGCTGGTGCTCCGAGTCAGGTTGAGCTGGTTGTCGTAAAATTCACAAACAGATCAATAAAAAAAAATATGCATTTTGATCACTGTAATCACAGCTGCAGGAGATAGATAGTTACATCCCTCGTCTCCTGGGCAGGGTTCATTCGCAGTCCATGTGTCCCAGTGAGGTTAGCAGCACAGGGATCGGTAGTCGTCAACTGATGCCCTAAATCATGCCATTGCTATCCAGTCAGAACTACCGACGGAATCCTTCCGTTCAGAGTAGCAGTAGCCAACCCGGTCAATTTGCGGCACTCCTATGCGGGCAGTATGGATGGATCTAGTTGACAAAAGGCGGGTGTGAAAAGGCTTTAGTAAAGTGATAGGCCTTGAGGTATAACACCCCGCCCAGACTGCCCAACCAATCGCCTGAAGGTCAGTTGGTCTACAAGACCACAGTTGTCGAATAGGCACCGTCAACAAATCTAGGATATATTCTCCGAGAGGTTTTGGATAGGGTACTGGACGTGCACGGGAGCTCGAACTCAGGTTGCCCCTCTTACAAAGCGCAGTATCATTCACCGACAATGTAGAGGTTAATGAAGTACTATCCAAGGGTCGTAGCATGAGTTAATCATTAGTAACTAAATACTACGGTTGATCACTGATCGCTCGATGTTGTCAACAATAAGAAACCAGTGGAAAGACACTAACAAGCCGCTATCACATTGCCAGGCAGTTAATGCCGGTTAGGTCAGGCCGAAAGCAAATGCATTATGGGAAGAACCTTAGCACTCTGATCGACACCAGCCACAAGCAGGAGGCACCATTACCCACCACGGAGGTTCCCGTGTGTTACGACGATTAAGAATCATACTGTAATAACCTCGACGACCAGGTCGTTATTTTGCTCGAGTATTCTAGATTCACATACATTTATAAGCCGACCTGACGAGGAAAGTCCCCAAACCTACCCAAAAGCTTACGTACCCCGTAGTACAAACCATATTTCGTTCAAGGACGTTATTCGGACGAAACACGGAAAACGTGGTAGCGAAAAATCTCCGGGGGATGTTCGATGGGGAAAGGGTCTTTTGTAATTTTCGAAGAACCGCGGTGATTGGAAGCGGGGATCATATTTCGGGGTTCAAAAAGTGACAATCATCGCCTGTCCAGTAATAATTCTTGCCAGGAGTCCATTCTGGATTTGTTTCTATTTTTTTTTTTTTTTTTTTTTTTTTTTTTTTTTTTTTTTTTTTTTTTTTTTTTTTGTTCCATTGGGAGAGTAGGCAATTTCGGGAGATCCCAATGTCGTAGGTTGTGCTGGGTCGCCACATATTCATTTCATTGATTATGAGCAAGTTTATCATCAGCCGGTCCACCCGCTAAACTCCTCTCAGCCGTCCCGGTTGAGCTTCCGGGCTGGCCTTCCATGTGGCCCGTCCAATGGCTGCATCCGAGGAAGGATTCCGAGAGATCGTCACAACGACTACAATGGGGGGGAAAAGGTTCTCTACCTATGAGATTCCTTGGGAGAATGCTACAATAGAGCTCCTTCTGAACCTGTTCGGATCTCGGAACACAATTTCCCTATTAGGTCTTAGGTCCTTTATTATTATTCTTAGGATCCTTTATGGAGCTCCCATGCAATTTCAATCACTGCCTACTCTGTGCTGTTTATCGAGTGTGCAGGGATATTAGGATTACTACAGCAGTATTAATTTTAGCTTTGACAGGCAGCTTCAGGGGTGCACTGACTGCACGACACAGAGAGGCATCGGTGAAGAGAATAAGAATAGAACCTTAAACCGTATTATGGTCCAATCAAGCCATCAACCTTGGAAACCCACAGGAATAATGAGGTAAAGGCCTTTTGACTTTCCTTATTCCCACCCAATCACTCATAGATGCCGCCGTTTTTTTTTTTTTTTTTCTTCCTTTTTTCCCCTTTTTCCCTTTTCTCCTTCTCGATTTCATTTGGTGGCAGTACCCCCTCAGTGCTGGGAAGAAAGTAGGCAGCATCGGCTCTTTAATCTCATGGCAGGGTGGTTGCCTGTAACGAGGTACATGGTCAAGCAAACCCGTTGCTAGATCCTGTTTATTTATAGCTCTCAGGGTATACGGACTACTCCGGAGTATGTTCGAGAACGCATTTAAGCTCAGTATGAGCAATTACGGTGACTAGGATTATCCCTCAACATTAATTCATCTCATTATGATACTTATACCGAGAGTATCTTAGTCTAGAGTGGGACCATTGGGACCATGAACCGTGGGAAAAGGCGACAGACACGTTACCTTTCAAATTCCTAGTACACTAACACTGCCACTGTCGATCTCGGGTTACCTTGAGTGTTAGCCAGAGGTCTGATCTCTCATTTGTTGCCTAATGTCAAGGAAATAAGTAGTTTTATAAAGAGTACTACGATTGTTGATGAGCACGGTAGAAATAGATCAGAATGGTAGTAATATCTCCGTAACTCGAGACATACGAACGCTGCGATCTACAGGTATGAACACTGTCGGGTTTCGTCGCGGATTTAATAGATTTCGGGAAGATATCCGAATCTCACATCGATTTTAATATATTAAGTGGATGACAGGAACATACTTCTGGAGCACCATGTACTGTATGTATGTACTGTACATTGTATGTTTCCTTCACCACCATGGCCGTTTCACAGTGAAAATAAGGATACCTCGAGGTATAAACCTCGTCCACCACCAAGATTTAATACCCCTCTTTATACCCCAGTGTCCCTTTACTCTTTCTCTTCTTCTTTTTTCCACCCCCTCTCTGACTCTTACTTTGGTAATTGGGGGGGAAGAAAGAGAAATGGAAAAAATGGGGGGAAAAAAGAATAGGAAAAGCAAGGAAAGAAAGAAAAAAAAAGGCTAACGATCAAGCTAAGCGACACTAAATCCAACTAAACCAAAGAAAAGATACTACTCCGGAGAAAAACTCAAAAAGAAGGCCTGTCGGCAGAAGATTCCTGAGAAAGATAAATTCTGCAGTAAGCTCCAATTTACTTAATCTCCACCTTCCTCACGATCTGATTTGAGTAGGAGCCGGTGTCGTTTCAGCCCATGGTTAGAAGTAACTGGGGTCAGCCGAGAGACTTTCGGAGTCGCTTCCTGGCTCTTGAACGAAGGAAGACCCTGGAGAATGGAGTCCGTCCCGGCCGATTACTTAGTAGGCGTGTCTAGGATAAAGTACTTGACGCATTGAGCGCGTGGCATTGGGAAATTAATTCATCATGTCGATCGATGTTCCTTTTAGGGTCTATGATATCGCAAAGAATTCTTCTTCTGGAGATGTAGTTTCTTACAAGAAATTCCTAGTAAACGAAGAGAAAGAAATTTGAGGGACACCAGAGCAAGAGAATGAGAAATAGAAAAATGAAAATGAAATAAAATAAATACAGAAGGGAAATTTCATCATCATCATCTTATTTCTTCACCCCCGACGGTTTGATGCTTAAATTTTATTATTATGTTATTTTCTGTTCTTTTTTACTTTTTCTTTATTTTTAAAATTACCACTGGCCATCATCACTATAATATCATTCCATACGGTCATTCTTCTCCGGTAACCATTTTTTGCTTTTGCCTCACTCTCTCTCTTCCTTCTCTTCTTCCCTTCCTTTCCTTAATTCCATCCCTCCTCTCTTCCTCCTTGTTTCTAGAAGAAGCATACTTCCCACGCTGGGACCCCACTCCTTTTTTCAACCGATCATATCCCATCATTGGCTCTCACACAACCCTTCACGGCGACCTCGGTATTTAGCAAACTGCTCGGTGGAGAAATTTTGAACGAAACAAAGTAATGGTTTAACAACCTCCATCTATCCGCAAACAGCGCAATTCATGTCGACACACCCAGCAACGTGAACTTTAATTTCTCCCCGACTGAACGACAACGACCTAACTTATCGTACCGTACCTGCCCGTTCGGCTAGGTAATAGAAGTATCCATCCGCTCTGCGTTATAATCTCCTCTATTATATTACGTTACTGGGACTATACCGGTTGCCTCAGGCGTCAACCATCGTCCCAACTTAAAGTGATACACAATCCCAATTGGCAACTCACTCGCCACCACTCGGGATTTCTCCCTTATCCATTGGTTTCGATCCGTCGGGATCTCAATTCTTGCTTTCCGTTCTTCACTTCAATCATTGGTAACTTGACACGCTGGACTAGTGTCATAACCATATATACAAAGGAGAAGCCTCGAGCTTCCCATTACCATCCGGCTTGGGTGGATTCGGGGGTTGCTCCATCTTTTCTTGTCTTTTGTTTCTCTTCTTTGTTTTCTTGTTTCTTGTCTCCGCTCTATTGAGAAAATTTGAACACAAGGGGATAAAGAAAAGAAAGAAAAGGAAAGAGAGAGGGAGCCATAAAAAAAATAAGTTAAGGTTGCACGTGTCGGGATTTGTTGGGTTGTCACTCCTTTCCACTCGGAATCATTTCGCCCTTCGCCATACTTCACCCATTAGTATTTCTTGTTCTCCCTCTATGAGTTGGCGTTCGGTGGCTCGAGATGCAGACGCAGTATTTCCGTTCGCCGAATAGCCAAGGGCAACCGGGCGTTTCCTATGAGTTGCCGCCGGTGCAATCGGTAACATCTCCCTCAGGTCCTTTTCCACAGGCTGGCCCTCCACCTACTCTTCTTTCCGCTCCGCCGAGTAGACCCGCCAGCGGATTGAGAATGGCTCATCTTTTGCAACCCCTGCCGCACCAGATGGCAAACCCTCCCCCGCCTCCCCCTCCTTCATCATACTCACGATCCTATGAATCAAGCGGCTCGCCGGCCGAAGGCGCCTCTATTCTTCCGGATGCGCCACCACTCAATGGTTCGGCCCCAGGGTCGTCGGGGCTTCTTCCTCAGCCCAGTGGTGCCGGGCAGCAGCAGCAAATGCAGCAGCCGCTACAACAAAAGAGAGCCTATCGTCAGAGGAGGAAAGACCCTAGTTGTGATGCATGTCGTGAGCGCAAAGTCAAGGTACCGAGTTTTCGCCGACGCCCCTGTCCTTTTGGCTTAAGATCATCCAAGGCGGTTTTGTTAACTTTCCCCGGTTCAGTGTGACGCTTCGGAGTCGTCTAGTTGTACAGAATGTACAAATCGCAAAGTGCGATGCCAGTTCACGAAGGAAACTAACAGGCGCATGTCGTCTATCAAGTTTGTACCACGGATACCTGTTATAAAAAGCCTTGTCGTTCTAATTGAGTCATAGGCAAGTACAGGACTTAGAGAAACAGCTTCTGTCGACCAAGCAGCAACTACAACAACTGCGATCGGGCATGTTAAGGCCGGACAACCTGATTGATCTCGATGTTGATGGAATCGGACAGTCTCAATTGAAGCTCCCTGACATTGGGTATCGGCCACCGCGCCAGCCAAGAGCTCCGGTATCACAGGACCTAACCGAAGCTCGAGCCAATCTGCGAAAGTATGGAAGAGGAATTCTAAAAGTACCAACTCCGTATCGCCAGCCGGGTCCGAAATCGCTCCTGACGTCCGACCCTCCGCCGCTTCCCCCGAAGGAGGTTGCAGACCGTCTCCTCATGCAATACTATGAATGTATTCATTCGGTTCTGCCAGTAGTTCATTGGCCTAGCTTCGTGGCGGAGTATGAAAAGGTTTACCAAACTGGTTCCCTTCTGGGCCTACCTCGAGAATGGGCGGCCGTTCTGTTTGGTATCTTCGCTTGTGGTTCACTTCACACACTGGAAAAGACTAGGGAAAACGACGGTAAAGAATTCATACGAATCTCCTGCGGGGTCATCGATGTCTGGAAGGACAATTTCACCTTGGATCAAGCCCGAGCCGCGCTTTTGGTTAGTCTTTTTCTTTACGAGGTCAACGCAAAGTCAGCCAGCTGGGTATGGATCGGATCTGCAGTGAGGGTTGCACAGGAGATAGGACTGCATATTGAGTCGGGGCCGTGGTCAGCCCTCGAAGGGGAAATGCGCAAGCGGGTATGGTGGGGGGTGTATGCCTGGGACAGGTGTGACTCAAGTCCCCCATGACACAAAGTTCCGTTATATTGACTGTTATCTCCTTAGGCTTCTCGCCCTGGAAATGGGAAAACCAGTCCTCATCAACGATCAAGATTGCGATGTTGATCTTCCTTGTCCAGTCGACGAACGGGGTATTTCAGAAGGTGGCATTGTGGCGGAAGGCCAACAGACTACTCCACTCCTGGCCACTATACATGTCGTTCGGTCAATTGGTCAATTGGTCCGGACGTTGAGAAGCTCCACGATCAGCCCGGCAACCCTGGAAATATTCGAGCGACATTTTCAAACTTGTCAGGCCACGTTTCCCCCGCAGTACCATCCGAAGTCCGACCAATACCTCGACCCCCGCTCTATCCTCCCACTCATCTACCTGCAAAACGCCCGTCTCATCCTCTATCGTCATAATATTTCCCCTTTCTGTGCCCCTGAGGTCCGCTCGTTGGCGCTTGATTACTGTGTTTCAATCTCTCAGGACACTGCTCACCTCCTTTCACGCTGCATGCGGGCTCCTTCGGGTCCTCATGGTTACTCTTCGCCTCCTGGGGATGATGACTGGCGGCCTTTGTTGGCGTCCTCTGCGGGAACTGTGCTCTGCACCCACATCTGGCGTTGTGTGCTAGTGTTGCTATTCCGCCAGGAATATGATGCCGCACTGGTGTGCGTCCGGGCAAGTGCTGTGGTTGGAGACTCCCGAGCGGTCAATGCGGCCTGTGGGCGGTACATCGCATTTTTCCTGAAGTGCCTTGTGGACCGGCTACGTCACCCCGACGGTGGGGATCTTGAGCGAGACGAAGAAATGTTGGCATACGTGTCGGGCGACATGCAAGGTACAACTGGTGGCAGCTGGGTGTGGCAAGGCAGCGAGACTGGCTCTCAGCTGGAGACATTGACTGACTTCGGTAGTCCTGTCCCAATGCCACACCCCAGTGCCCGAGACAATTTGTCTACAGGGGAAGTAGAAGATTGGGAAGGGTGGGACTGGGTTGAACAGACGGTTCAATATCTAATCAGCGAGAAGCAAAAGCAACAGCAGGAGTATAACAGAATGGATGTGCAGACTAGCCCTGGAGGTGATGAGCCAGCACCTCAGCCACAGTCGGCCTCATCTCATTCACGCATGACAATCGCAAGCATCATCTAATACCACGGGATCTGTCGCTCATAATTTGATACTTTGCGGCTCTCCCGCATACCCTTGTCTCCATATCGATACCCACTCTAGCGGCGTCAGCTTGTGAAAGACCATGAAACATCGTCAGTTCATATAAAGCGGGCCCTGAGGACCGGCTTAGAGCAGTCAACACTCTGCAGATTAAAAACTTACGAGACAAACCAAGGACACAGGCGCCCAGGGCAGCGACGGCTTTCTTCGCCAGGGAGGAGGTGGACTGTATTATCTATTTGTATTATCTGTCTAGATGATGGTCTGGGGTTCAGTGGAGCATGTGAAACGAGATATGTCTTACGACCGAATCTTTGATATCCATACGATACGTTTGATTACATTGAGCATACCATCAAGATGCATTTCTGTGTTGTAAAATTCACCTTGTCTTATTAGACAAATAGACTATGTTTCATATACAGTGACATCATGATTTTATTTTGACCTCTATACATTAATGATAGAACCTTTCAATCCACCCTCATACTGCATATTCCACAGATCCTTGAGACCCTTGAATACTACGATGATAATTTAGACTTCCAGGTTAATACTCCGTCCAAAACGCGCATACAGCGCCACCTTCAACTGCTGCAATTCGTCGCGCAGATCGCTCAACTTCTCCTCCAGCCCCGACACCTCGGAGTCGATCTGCTCCGTCGATGAAGACAGGAGAGATTGAGCATCAGCAAGGGGAAGTTGGAAGAAGGAGTCCCCAATCTTGTACCTGTTCGAGTCAGAGCGAAAAATACTTTGAAGCAGGAAAACCGAGTCGAAAATTAAAATAAATGAACACTCACGGCACTAGTTCATCCTCATCGGCCAGTTCCAGCTCCGTAGAAATCTCCTCGAGATCCTCTTTATCTTTCTGCGATATAGACATCATAGGTCAGTATGCGGACCACAAAAGCCATGATAGTATCAACGCATCGCTTCCCGGAGCCAGTGACTCGAAAAGAAGATATACAAAAACGCAAACAATTACACGGGATAGGCAAAAACCAACCTGTTTGGCCTTCAACTGCTCCTCTAGCAGCGTCTCACGTTGATGAAGACGACTGAAGCGGTTGATCTTCTCCTGGTCTTCGCGACGGACCTCATTCTCTTCGCCTGCCGCGGAGACTTCGTCTTCTTTCGAGAGCTGTGGGGTGTTTGATTAGCTCGGCTATGTTGGACCGGGAAACTTGAGCCGACTTACCATGCGATGTTGCATCATTTTTGCTACTGGGTTGTCGGTTTTTATATCTTATAGTACAGGGGAGGGGTGGAGGGTTTTGTGTCTTGATAGATCTTGAGTTTAATTTGGTTGGATGTGGTTTCGGTGGGTGGTCTGTGCACGGCTGTTCTTGGCGGGGATGTTGTGGCTGATTGTTTTCATGGGCTTGTTACTTGAAGCTTGTTGTCCTCATATAAGTGCGTTATATTGATACTCCATACATACATCTACCTACTTTTTGTTTATATCCCGGAGAAGAAGTCGACTGTGACGAAATGCCCGGCACGTGGCATCCCTTCTAATTGGAAGAACATGACCTACAGTCGGGACATACTTCTAGAGGCCGATAGAGCCCTGGCAAACACTCAGAAATAGCTCCCAGAAAGTATCCCATGTGTGTGTGTGTTGACAGGGCTCATCCCAGGGGGTTAGAAGCGTTGATTACTCGTGCTCGATAATGATCTTGAGGTTCTGGGATGCCGGGGCATAATCTATAGAGTATGGATCGTCAAAATACCTGTCTCGCAGTATATAGTGCTACTGTATCTTAAGATGGAGAGTTCTGACGAAGACAAGTGTTAAGGCCTTTATCTCATCTGGCTGGCTAGAGTGGTCGGCCCAGATTCGGAGACTTAATCGGTGTTAACTCGATGGTTGGAGCAAGGGACTGATATTCAAATCCACAAAGTGGATCGAAGAGATGCAAGCCAGGTCAAGGGCTCGGAAACTTCACATTTAGTGAGGCCGGAGGCTTTCACACTCAGTAAGGGGCCCTTTGGTTAGATAAACTGTGGATTGTGCGGGGCGGTTGAACTGCGCTTCAGGTTCAATATATGTGGTTCTTATGTTGTTTGCTGTGCATCACTGGAGACTACCAGACTACTACGTAGTACGTAGGTCGAGGCACGACTATTGAATGTCTTATCAGATCCCTCACATGATATGCATATTCAGTACCTCAGTACCCCATCTTCTCTCAGTTGGTATCCCGATTCGCTCCTAAGGTGCGACACACCATCTGGAAGACACTGTTTTATGGTAACAATTGAGACATGCATGCAAATCTCATCTAAATGAGAGCATATGAGATCCGGTCTTGCATTTGGTCAAAGATACTAATAGTATATAAAGGCCGCATCTGTCTCTTTCTCCTTCCTCACTTTCATCTGCGATTCACGTTACTTTGATCCCCCAACGTAAACCCAACTCATTTATCGCCGTCTACCGTTCAAGATGAGACTCTCTGTACTCGCTGCGCTTATCCCTGCTGCCATCGCAAATGCACAGGACATCAGCTGCGCCAAACCTTGTATTCAGCAAGGTATACAGCAATCGGCACCCGAGTGCGGTGTTGATATCAGGTGCATTTGCTCCCATTCGCAGGCGATATTGAATTCTGTCAAACCATGTGTGGAATCAAAATGTGGCCCCGTCTCGGATGGTGAGTATCGCATATCTCCTGTGGATAGGGTAGAGCTATAGCTGATTCCGTCCCAGACGAGATCCATCAAGTGATGACGCAGTATTGCGGGTAAGCTCAGTGTTTGAAGAAGCGGTCATTGAGCACAACAACGATCTAGCGCCTTTGAACAACATCATAATTTCTATCAGGCTACTGGGCTGCTTCGAGTGCTGGACTATGACACGAAATCGAAATGTTTTTGCAGGATGGAAAGGCTTGGGACGGTACTAATCATTTCGTTGGATTATATCCAGATTCTTGTTTTGGGGCTAGACGTGTTTATATTCATTCCTTTCGTGTTGAAACTCACATTCGTTTTGGTGTGATGTGTATTTTTCTTTGGACGATAGAAGCTATGTCCAGGCCTGCTGCTGGAAAATGTCTGATGTTATATGCAAGGGAATACCTGCATATTATGCGGAATTTATATATATCATTTCATGGCCTGCCTTACTGATTTCCCTGTAATTGACTATGATAAAACCTCTCGACGTAGGAAGGTTAAAAGAGAGACTATTCTTCTTCATCTAAGGGTCTAGGGTATACCATGAACGAACTGACGCTCTTGGATAGAGCCCGGGGCTGAGTATACTACAATAACTTTGAATGTGGGAGAATAGGAGAATGCCTTTTTTTTGTATTGCTTGTTAAGATTTAAACGGGAACCGTTTTCCAATAAGTTGGCCGGATGGTGTAGTTGGTTATCACGTATCGTTAACACCGATAAGGTCCTGGGATCGAGCCCCAGTCTGGTCATTTCTTTTTGCATATATTTTTTTTTTTGTCTCTTCCTTTCTTTTTCCTCTCTTGTTTACTGCGCAGTATAGCGTCCTGGTCTACTCGGTACTCCATTCGTCCTTATATGCATATTCAACAAGAACAAAGGTATACTCCGCAGTGTCCGATGAACTCACTCTCACTGCAACCTGTTGGCCAAGCGCATTGATGTTTTCTTCGCGACTAGGTAGCATCCATGTACTCAGAGACAAGATGTACTCCGTAGTAAGCTGATTGGTTCTCGGTCGGGTGACATCATCATCGGCCATGTCATGTGCTCTGAGGAAGTGCCCCGGAGTAAGTACTGTAGCAACACAAGAGCATATTTACAACACATTAATAGAGTCTCTCTGTCCTATATGTTTCCAGTCTCAAACTGAAGCCTGAAGTATATCACTGGATTACTGGAGTGATCCTCTCTGTATCCATTGATACATAATTATACAGCAGCAGTGGTTGACGTTGGTCTCGGAGAAAAGAAAGATAATCCCGAACGACCAAACCAAAGCTATCGTCACCAAACATAACATACCGGCCGTCGATATCCCAGCCTTCCATCAAATCAATCTTCACCACCATATAGCACTAAACCCACAAATATAGGGTGATATCTCAAGAGCTATTTTTCTAGATTGTATCAAGTCAAGCTCTGTCGCCTTGATCACCGCAGCAACACTGCTATCACCAAACCGTGACGAGGCAATACACCGACGACACCGGCGCCCTTCGTCTACCCTCCCTCCCTCACGTCTACACCATGCGAATACCCGCAGGCCTCTCTTCGATTATCCTCTCCTCCGCCTTACTACCGAGTCTAAGCGCCGCAAGTGGCTTTGACTGCGCTCACATCAACGTCGACGGGTTCAAGTATGACCTAAGTGAGCTGGGCGGTGTCCACTCGCTCTACAATGTCGAGAAAACAGAGGAACACGTCGTGAACACCACATATGTACTGAACATATGTAACATTCTGAAGGGAGCTTCGATCAAGGGCCATCTGAAGTGCGGGACATCGAAGAACAGTATGTTTTTTTTTTTTTTTTTTTTTTTTATCCGCTCTTCATACAAAGACTCAACACCCCGGACCTTGGTCATATTCCTAACCACTCAACCTACCTAAACAAACAATGCACAATACTAACTATTCTATATCCAAGTTTGTGGATTCCAATACAAATACCCGGTCGACGGCTCCGAGGAAACAAGCCGTGCCTTCCCCATCGTCGGACTCGAGCATCTTGGCCACGGAACCAAAGACCCTGAGATCACCCGGCTGAAGAAACTCGACCCGGATGAGGAGGGCCTACTGGTCAAACTTTCCGGAGGCAACTACGTCGATGACGAGGGGAAGAAGAAAGATGCGGGCGCGGTGCTCGAGTTCCAATGTGATCCTGAACGGTCAGGATTAGAAGGCCTCAAGACGGCCGATGAGACCGACGACGAGAAGAAAGAGGCCGAGCGGAGACGCGCAGAAGGTGGGGATGATAAAGAACAGCCGCCTGACGAGGAAAAAGACCGGTCGCACAGTCTCCAATTCAAGAGTTTCGGAAAGGCCGATGACGACTCGTATGTGCTCAAGCTGAACTGGAAGACCAAGTATGCCTGTGATCATTACCTGGAAGGAAAGAAAGGTGACTCGTCTAGTCACTGGGGTTTCTTTACTTGGTTGATTATTATGTATGTTCCTTTCATTATCCCTGATCTATATGGATGCTAATTATGAGTCTCAGTCTCTTCCTCTGCATCGCTGCTTACCTTATCTTTGGCTCCTGGCTTAACTATAACCGCTACGGCGCCCGAGGATGGGATCTCCTCCCTCACGGCGACACTATCCGGGATATCCCCTATATCTTCCAGGATTGGCTCCGTCGGGTGATCAACACGCTCCAAGGATCGGGGTCCAGAGGCGGTTACAGTGCGGTATAATGCCGTGAGGTATAGCGTGGTGGAGGTATTTCTCTTTCGCTCATTTATGTTTTGGGATCGCTTTTTGTTTCTACAGCACGATGGGGCCGTGTGTGCGATATTATCTCAGAAAACCTCTATGAAAGGTAGTTGCAGACTGGGTGGATTGGGCACGTGCATGATAGTACTGTACGATGAATGATATGCATTGGTCTTTCTGGCTTTTCCCTCTATATACCATTACACATTTTGAATAATAGACATTTGGTGCAGAATACGGGGTAGGGTGAGCGGAATCTAATTTCTAACTCTATGGTGTATGTTGTAGTGTCTATGGTATGTTGTAGTGTTGCCGAGGCTGTATAGAGTACCCTACCTGAATCTACTCGGACTTCTACGCAGGGTCAAAAAAACAAAACAACTTTGTAACAGCGATGAGACTCAGTCTCCCAATACAACACGATACAACAGTAATTCAAACAGAAAACCCCAGGATCCAACGCAAGGAGAGTTCAAAAAGAAAAGGACAACACGAATGAGCGCGGAGTATCAAATGGCGTCATCAGAGCTAATATCTCATCATGATCATCACCGGCATTGAACAGACAAGCAAACAACCCAGGAAACCTAATAAGAAAAAGTGGATTCCTCCTGTCTGTTCTCCTGCAACCTAAATTCCTCCTCATCTCTTCCTTTCGACTTACACTTTCATGGCAAACTGCTTGAGATACAGGTAATCCGCCATGTTCTCATCCACTGATTTACGGATTAGGGCGGCAGCCTCTGGGCCGTACTTCTTGCACCATTCGGCGTCAAATTCCTCTTCGGTTTTCACGGGACGACCCTGGTGAACATGGTTTAGTGACTGTTTACCCCCCCCCTTGTCCAGACGTTGCTGGCTCTATTTTGTTGCTGCGAACTTACATGTTTCCGGGCTGTTAGGCCCTTCGATTCGATGGCATCGTTGTGAAATCCCCTCCACTTCTCGAATGCATCGCACACCTGCTTCTGTTCGGACTCATCGTCCCAGTCCAACATCGACGGGTCATAGTCGATGCCCACGCTGCGGCAGAACGCCTCGATCATCGCACCCGGCTTCTCGAGCATATCGTCCGCATCGACGACGCAGATCTCAGCCGATTCGTGCGCCGCACCAACCCCGTTGACCACGGGCCTGAGCTTGTTGTCGATCTCGTCTGCGTCCTGCTCCTTCGTTGCGATATGAGGCCCGATCAGGTGGACGCTCCGCAGGTAGTCGAATGTCCGACGGGTCTCGTCGTATCCAGCCTCAGCCGGATCATAATAATAGAACCCGGTGACGTCGTCCAGAGGGGGAATGGTGCAGCGGTAGTATGAAGGGACACTGAAGTGGGGGTCGCGGATAAGGAAGGCAAAGTGGAACTTGGAGAGAAGTTCCTTGGGCATGACGGTGGGGTTACCTGGCTCTGGCTCTGTGGGGTATGGGTACTGGGACGTCTGCTTGGTGCTTTGCCCAGCTTCGACATGACCGTTGGTCTCAGTGCCGACACCACGCTTCACTTTAAGCAGAGATGGCGCAATACTGGCTGGCTTCCCGCCTGGTGGAAGGAGATAGTGGATGATATCCTTGATGAAAACTCTTTTGCCCTGTGATCCGGTAAGTGACTCGTCTTGAAGACCACGACGTGACAATCTAAAGGAAAACAAGAGAAAATCGTGGTTCACTTGCGAGATGGGAATTGAGATCCGACACCTTCGGTGGGAAAAGTGAGAAAAAAGAGGAAAAGGGTTGAGTGCCTCATCTGGCATTTGCAGAAGTCCAGAGGGGACAGCCATGCAGACGTGCTTGAGATTCAATAGGGCACAGGGATTACATCAATCTCATACGCATTCTGAATGCCAATGAGGTCGATCCATCACCGTCCTGTCAGGACGGTGCATTACGAGCCAAAGAAGAGGAAGAGAGGAAAAGAGAAAAGAGCAAGGGTCGGACCTCAGAAGCTTCGCGCTCTATTCTATCCATCACGGTTCTGTAGGTTGACTGACTGAAGCCGCTCTCAAGGCGGACCTTCTCGTCGTCCATAAACCTCGTACCCAGTCGTTCTGGGCCATAGTAGAAAGCATCGCCAAATGGCTCATGGATACACTGGATGGTATCCCGGCGAGTCATGAAGACCTGCGAATGTTAGTAATTCCGCATTTATGTAGTTGGACTAGGAGGGATCCAAGGGATTTATCTTACTCGTTCAAATGCTGTTGAGCATGCGCGCGGGTGAGTAGCGACAAAGATGGGTTTCTGCGACATCTTTGCAATAGTCTGTATCTGCGACAGACACTATCTATTTGAATGGTGGTGAAACGATTCAAATAAGGGCTCTGAGCAATATGGAGTGTACACCAACCGCCAGGGATTTTCACCACAGGCGTAGCTACTGATATCTGGTCTTCTTTGGTTGAAATCTTACACAGAATGGGGGGACGATCCGGGAGGCAATATACCGGAAGAGAAAGCGATGAAGAGAATTCAGTAGGTATGGGGAATGGAGAGAAGATGTTTCCAGATCAGTACTGACTCAGGTCGATAAGGAACTGAGACTGAACACGATAAAAAAGAAAAAAAACTGGAACTAGGGAACGAAAGATAGGAACGAGTGGGTTCTTATAGATTTTCATAGGGCCGCTGGGTTTGGATGGATGAGGGGGCCCAGAATAAGAAAAGAGAAATTCAAAAATAAAATCGAAAAATATACGATGGTAGCCACTGACGAAGGATACTAAAATAAAATCAAAATGAATTTCCATGATTCTGATTAGTAGAGATGCTATCACAAAGTAAACTACGCCTGAGGATTATTCCCCAAGAAGCAAGTGCAACGAGAGACTACGACATGGATGGCAAACCGAAGGAGAAGCAGCATGATAACTTGCAGATTTAGCTTGACGACTATTTCCCAAATGAAACAGCGATTAAGATACTAATTCACATCCACTTGGACAAACCAGGTGGTCTCTCCGATCACAGATTTTGACACCGGTGCAGGGTAGTCAGAAGTAGTATGGATATAGCTGTTATGATAGTACCTCCACAAGGTAAACGTCCCCTCTCTAGGATAATTCGGATTACGATCTACCAGATGCTCCGCCGCATTGCCTTCCTTTCTCATCGAATCCCCTGCGCCGAGGGGCGCACTTAGGGTCTAGACAAGACACGAAGTGGACTCCAGTTCCTGAACCACGGGCGCATAACGAGGCTCCTGCGCTGAGGGAGGAAAAAAGTGGACAGGCAAGATGCAAGGACGGGCTAGTACTTACGTACCGGAGGGGATCAAGGTTCCAAGGATAGTCAATCATGCCTCGGGACGATATGCTAACAGTCGGCTGCCTGAAGTCATCCCATCCGTCAAAAATCCAGGGCAACTTGGGCCGTGCCCACTTTTGACGTCATGACGAGGCGGATGGAAGATAAAAAAAAAACTCGAGAGAAAGGTAAAGGACAGGGGATTGTTAGGGAAAAACGTGGGATGAAAGAAAGAAAAAGGAACGAGAGTCGACGATCTTAACATCGTGGAGTTAATATACAAATCAAGGCGGTTAAGAGGAAAAGTCGAAAAAATAACATAAAGAATAAACTAAAAAAAATCGAGATTGAGCCAGATGAGGGATGTTCATTGATTAGTATGTATGGATGGACTAGACCCGAAAATCTCTCAGTCTAGAAACAAAATTGAAAAATAAAACAAACAAAATTCAAAGGGAAGAGAAGAGATGTTAAGACAGAGAGAGAAAAAAAAAGCCGCGGATAATAAAAATATTCTCATTACCATTATGTATTATGAGAAGAGTTATTCGCGCATCGTGCAGACCACGCAAGGCGTCCATGGTGATGGGAAAACATGCCGAGTTGAATTCTCGTCCGTTGTCATGATGTGTCATGGACTAGTAACCTTAGTTTCCAAGGGCAGATGCGTCTGAAACATCCAATGGAGATCGATCGCGGTCCATATTGACCGTTCATGGCACCAGCGGTCGGACGGCATTGGTTATATTTTAAGTTATCGTGCCAATGCAGGTGATCCAGTGTCCCTATCTTGACCGAACGCGGTATAGTACTTTCTCTCCTTGTTGGACGGTTCAATCGCATTCAATCGGATCACGATTCATCCCATCGTGGGGGTAAGAAAAGCTGAGGGACAATCAAGGTTTTAAGTTAGATGGGCAGAAACTCGAGACTCGACCGTCGGAAGTTGACCCAGCGACCGCTACTCCAATCATCGTCGCCGGTTGATAATCGGTCCGGCAGATCATTGGCCCATATGGAGTGGGTGGGGACTTGGAGGTACTCGGAAATACTGAACAAGGTAGGAAGCTCCAGTACCTTACTGTGTACTGACAAGTAACGCTGATGTACCATCGTACTGGTAGACTACTGCGTAGATTGATCTCAGGCTGCCAGGCAGTGAAGGCATTCAGGCATTCAGGCAACTACTAGTATAGACTAGCGTAACTAGTTCAAGGTACTTGTAGGAAGCTATGCAGTTGCATATTAGAAGATGTACTACAAAGTGTTGTACTGAGTCTTAAGCATAGCACGTGCAATATGTACATACTCCGTACTCCGTACTGTCATAGTATATAGAATTGTCCAGTTGACACAGGTCATGTGTGTTGAAGAGTAGCTGACAGTCGCCCGTTCAATCAGGCCACCACGCCACGTGACGTCAGTGACCAAGAACTCACCCCTCCTTTTCATAGGTGCTTCTGGAAGGCGGTGGAAGTCCCTAGTGTCGTCATGGAAGGCCTAGAAGGTAAAAGGATGCCCAACACCAAGCTATATAGACATCCAAGAATTCCAACCACCAGCATCCTTCTCCTTTTTTTCTTATCAATCATACAGATAACTATAATAATAGTTAAATCAACCTTTCCTATTCCTCTTAATTACCTCAACTGCCTTAACTAACTTTGCATATATTCGAACACACACAACTGATCATCCCGTTTCACCATGAACGGTGCTCAATTCACAGACAGAGCTAACAAGGCCCTGCTGGATTCCAGCAGTTTGGCTGAACAATACTCCCATTCTCAGATACTCCCTGTTCACCTCGCAGTTGCCCTCTTAAATCCTTCCTTAGATGAATCAAAAGACCAACAAGTTCCGGCGCACCCCTCACACGATTCCGCCTCCGCCCCTCTCTTCCGCCAAGTCATTGAACGCGCCCATGGCGACCCTCAGCTCCTCGAACGCTCTCTCATGAAGATCCTGGTCCGTTGCCCAAGCCAAGATCCTCCACCTGAGTCCGTTAGTGTCTCTCCAGCACTAGCCAAGGTTATCCGGTCAGCTAGCGAGTTATCCAAAACCCAGAAGGACAGCTTCGTCGCTATCGACCATTTGATTGTGTCTGTCGCTCAGGACTCTCAGGTCCAGCGAGCATTAGCAGATGCCAACATTCCTAACGTCAAGTTACTAGACTCTGCCGTTCAGCAAATTCGCGGTACGAGGAGAGTAGATTCCAAGACAGCGGATTCAGAAAGCGAGAATGAGAACCTCAAGAAGTTCACCATTGATATGACGGCCCTGGCAAGAGAGGGAAAGATCGATCCTGTCATTGGCCGTGAGGAAGAAATTCGTCGAGTGATTCGTATTCTCAGTCGCCGAACGAAAAACAACCCAGTGCTCATTGGTGAGCCTGGTGTCGGAAAAACCACCATTGTGGAGGGGTTAGCTCGCCGAATCGTGAATGCCGATATCCCGGCCAACTTGGCTCAATGCAAGTTGCTTTCACTTGACGTCGGCTCACTGGTTGCAGGAAGCAAGTACAGGGGTGAGTTCGAAGAAAGAATGAAAGGAGTCCTCAAAGAGATCGAAGAGTCTAAGGAAATGATCGTTCTATTTGTCGACGAAATCCACCTTCTCATGGGTGCAGGCTCCAGCGGTGAGGGTGGCATGGATGCCGCTAATCTTCTGAAGCCGATGTTGGCTCGCGGCCAACTGCACTGTATCGGTGCCACGACACTAGGCGAATATCGGAAATATATTGAGAAGGACCAGGCGTTTGAACGACGTTTCCAACAGGTCTTGGTGAAGGAGCCTTCTGTTAACGAGACTATCTCTATCCTTCGTGGTTTAAAGGAGAAGTACGAAGTGCACCATGGTGTCAACATTCTCGACGGTGCCATTGTCTCCGCAGCCACCCTGGCTTCGCGGTACCTGACCGCTCGTCGTCTTCCCGACTCCGCAGTCGATCTTATTGACGAAGCTGCCGCCGCTGTTAGAGTGACACGCGAGTCCGAGCCCGAGGCCCTGGATAACTTGGAGAGAAAGCTCCGACAGCTGCAAATTGAAATCCATGCCCTTGAGCGCGAGAAAGACGACGCATCTAGAGCTCGCTTGGAGGCAGCTAAGCAGGAGGCAGCCAATGTTACCGAGGAACTGCGCCCGCTGCGTGAGAAATACGAAAGCGAGAAGAAGCGCAGCAAAGCCATTCAGGATGCCAAGATCAAGCTCGACTCTCTCAAAGTCAAGAGAGACGAGGCAGAGCGGTCCGGAGATACTGTAACCGCTGCTGACTTGGAGTACTATGCTATTCCGGAGACCAAAGCTCTGATCGAAAGGCTCGAGGAAGATCGCGCAAAAGCGGATGCAGAACGGCGTTCTCGCTCCGGAGACGCTGGAGAGACACTGCTCGCTGACGCTGTCGGCCCCGATCAGATCAATGAGATTGTTGCCCGGTGGACTGGTATTCCTGTCACCAGACTTAAGACCACTGAGAAGGACAAGTTATTGAATATGGAGAAACACCTCGCCAAGCTAGTCGTCGGCCAGAAGGAGGCTGTGACCTCCGTATCGAATGCAATCCGACTCCAACGATCTGGCCTCAGCAACCCCAACTCGCCGCCAAGTTTCCTCTTCTGTGGTCCATCTGGAACTGGTAAGACCTTGCTTACAAAGGCTCTTGCGGAGTTCCTCTTCGATGACCCCAAGGCTATGATTCGATTCGATATGTCTGAATACCAGGAACGCCACTCTTTGAGCCGTATGATTGGTGCACCTCCGGGATATGTCGGACATGATGCTGGTGGCCAGCTGACCGAAAGCCTCCGGCGACGCCCGTTCTCCATTCTCCTCTTTGATGAAGTTGAAAAGGCAGCCAAAGAGGTCCTCACCGTCCTCCTCCAGCTGATGGACGACGGACGTGTCACAGATGGTCAAGGCAGAATTGTCGATGCGAAGAACTGCATCGTTGTCATGACATCCAACCTGGGTGCCGAATTCCTGTCTCGTCCCAGCACCAAGGATGGACGGATCGACCCTCAAACTCGTGAATTGGTCATGGGTGCTCTCCGTGACTACTTCCTTCCCGAATTCCTCAACCGTATCTCTAGCACCGTCATCTTCAATCGCCTCACGAAGAAGGAAATCCGCAAGATCGTCGATCTCCGTCTGGACGAAGTTCAGAAGCGCTTGGAGCAAAACAACAAAAACGTCACCATCGAATGTACAGATGAGGTCAAAGACTACCTCGGCGACGCAGGCTATTCGCCCGCATATGGCGCTCGGCCTTTGGCTCGGATCATCGAGCGTGAAGTCCTTAACCGCCTCGCTATTCTTATCCTCCGTGGAAGCATCCTCGATGGCGAGGTGGCTCGCGTTATCATGCGCGATGGTCGTATCGACGTCTTGCCGAATCATGAGATCCCGGTTGACGAAGATCAAGATATGCTCGATAGTGAAGATGAAGCCATAGCCGAGATGGAAGACGGCAGTGGTGACATGGATCTCTACGAGTAAATTAGCCGAAAAAATAAGGATTATCAGCAAATAATAAAAAGGGGGTGTATGCTTTTGAAGACATGGAATGATGACTGATGATGATAACTTGACTTATTTTTTCCCTCTGGCCTGAATATGGATACTGGCGTTTGTTGTCGATATTTCTTATCTTGGACATATTATATGCACTTTGTACACAGCATTGAAACGATGTGCCTTAACAATAGATTCAGCTGAATTACCTGGATGTATTAATCAAATAATTTATTCTATACGTTAAATTGAATGTACAAACGGTATTGACATTCCAATCAATGCTTCCAAATGGTAATCATCGTAGATGTTCTAAACTTCAGAAAAGAAAATTATTAATGTATCTATACCTATACAACTGACGAATTCCCACTTCTCTCTAACTCCTTTATCTTAAACCAGCTCGCAATCTCTCCCGTCTGACAAAACTCAACTTCATCCCCCCACCCCTTCAACCATGTCAACAGCCGCTCCAACATCCCAATGACATGCGCCATCCCGCTGGTATCAGGGTGCATCAGGACGGGAAAGATAGGCTCGTCCTCATTCTCGCGAATCCACAAAAACCGATCCCGCCAGAGGTTCTCGACCACGCGGACATCGGTATAGCCGTGTGAGTTGTGCGTATGAGGAAGGTACTGCATGGGGGTCATATCTTCCATGTACCAATTACAGGGGACGCAGACGAGGGGCCGGCGGTCTTCTGTTGTAGGTGGGATGGGGTGCATCCAGGTCGAGGCGGGGAGGGAGAAATTGATGGGTTGGAGCGGCGGACGTTTGGGGGCGAAGAAAGGGTGGCAGTCGTGGTCTGTTAGGGAAGCGTCTGTTTTTGCACTGAGTTAGAATGGTGGGATTGTCAGGGTAGAAAGGGAGGAACTCTCTCACCGTATTCGAATCCGTACTCTTCTAGTAGGTCTAATGTGGACTCGCGCAGTTGGTATAGAGGTGCGCGGTATCCGACGGGCTTCTTGCCTGTTAGTTTGGTTGCAATGTCGATACACCGCGTTAGCACGTCCCGTTCTTGCTCCACTGTCAGTTGGTATGCTCCTTCGTGGGCGTAGCCGTGAAGTCCTATCTCGCAGCCTGACTCGACTACCTGTTGCACTTCCTCTGGGAAGCTCTCGGCGGAGTGGCCCGGGATGAACCAGGTGCAACGATCGGCTAGGTCGAGCTTTTTGAGCATCCGTAGGAGACGGGGTACGCCAACTTTGGCGGCGAAGAATCCGGAGGAGTAGTCTGCGAGGATGTTGTCGGGATGCTGACCTGATCGTTGTAGGGGTTTGTTCAGCGTTTGTAGACTGTTTAAAGATGGAAAAGATAGCTTACCTGTCCCTAGCCATCCAGATACCGCGTCTAGGTCAATGGAAATGGCTATCCGGATTTTGTTCCGCTTTGGCTTTGATACAACCCTTGGAATTGATTGGACTATACTCGACTTGGGGTGAGCGACTTGGTCCTCTGTCTTTTTGACGGCTTCGTTCTCCTTCCAGATCAGGCGACCTTCCATTCCTCCGTCGACACTTAAGCACTGTCCTGATATGTGTCCCGCCGCGCGGTGAGAGGCCAGGAAAGCCATTGTACGGGCTACGTCCTCCGGCCTTGCGATTTTCTTTAGAGGTACACTACTCTAGTTAGCGAGGATCCATGAGGCGCGGCAGTAGGGGATTGAACGTGAGAAACATACGTAGCCTGGGCTTCTGCCCACATCTCCTTCGGGTCGTCGAGCCTTCCTTCTATCAAGGGTGTATCTACCCATCCAGGCGCAACAGCATTGATTCGGGCCTTGCTATTGAGGCGAACGATTTCATTCTTCACACTGCGGATCAAGCCGTACTGCAAGGCAGATTTCCCAGATGCGTACTCGGCATGGCCTTCCTGGCCAAACGTTCCCGTTTCGCTTCCCGTTACTACGATAGCTAGGTTATCCAGTTCTTTACCAAGGGTCTGTTGAGATGCACGTGCTGCTCGCAAGAAATGCTTGATTGTCAGGAATGTTCCTCGGACATTGACAAGGTATGTCTGGTCCCAGGTCTCCACTGGCAATTCCCAGATAGGGTAGTCTTTGCTTTCATCTGTGATACCTGCATTTGCGATCAAAATGTTGATAGGCCCGAATCGTTTGCTGGCCTGCGCAATATTAGATTGGACGGATTCTTCGTCCGTGATATCACCTTTCAGGACGTGTAGCCGGGAGTAGGGCTCCCCTTGTATATCAGAAACCTCCAAGGCTTGGATGTCCAGTGCTGTCACTTTGCACCCCTGATCTATATAAATATTATGTTAGATCATGGAATGTGCCATTCATTTAAAAAAAAGAAGAAAGAACATAAATGCATGAGATGTGGAACGCAATGATGGGAATTAGACTATCCACCTCTCCAGCTTCTACCGTCAGAAGGCATGGTGTAATAGAGGTAGTATACAATCGCGTAATGTAGATTCTCAATCGCCATATTTAAGTAATACAACAGCTTACTTGTGGTCCTCTTTGTGCTGGAGTGCGACCAAGGTAAATAAAGCAGTCTGCATATCCCAATCGAGAATATCACAGTTACATCAGTCAACGTAAACGTACCTAAGAATTCTCGCACTGCTTGTTTTCCGATTCCACCAGCGGCACCGGTGATGAAGACATGGAGGCTTTCCAAGCCCAGGAAGGCGGGATATGCCAAAGGCTGCACCGACATACCGTTTAGTCTGCAGCTGTCACGATAAGGAGGCCGTGGGTTTATGGTAATATAAACTAGTCAGATTAGCTACTACTGCCGCGGCTGACATCAGACCAGGAAAGACGTACCGACTGATGTTTATACTCCAGGGTTCAATAGTTGGCTCAAATGAAATAACAGGGATGGATTTAGACAAGGTATACCACGTGTCTACGCTGATTGACAGATTGACAAGTTGACGCTGGGAATCAATAAATCTACGAGGCCGCGGGGCAGTCACGTGTGCGTTAACGGACTTATGTTATTTCCAATATGATGATTATCATTATTTGATTTATGATTTGAATTCTGCGGATTTAGAAAACGCAAGTTCTCACAGTAATTGTCTGTAAATCCACTGTGTTTGTTTGTTCGTATATCGGCTGGCTGCCGACGAGGATTCGGCAGAGCGTAGTTTGAAGTCTCATACATGTAACCAGCTTCCCACTCAAATTGAAACAACCCTACCGTACCCTAACGGACGATGCGCAATGGCATCAAGTCGAGACTACTCTTAGTCCTCGGTGCTGTTCTTGGCAATATCATTGACTTTGACCGCGTCCGCACTAAATGTTTTAGTTCCTGTTAACTATAGAAGCGGCCTAGACTATGTCAACATTTAGCTAGATTCATGCTATGCTGCGATACAACGGCGCGCTCCACCGTAGAAAAGGAGTACGTAGCATTGAGTGTAATCTGGGATCGCTCCGTTGCAGCTGTGGCATCACTGGTGGAGAAAATGGCCCCTCCAAACACCAGTTCGTCGCCAACAGAGTTCGTTGGGCTTAACACTGACTCGCACTAATACCTACCCATGAAGTTTCAGATAAATTTTCTCGAAATTCAAACAGTGAGCTGGTTATAGACCAATCTTGCCAAGTCGGGAACAGTCATTTTGGGTATATTGGCATTACGACGATTTTGATTAAAACGACAGCCCTAAAAAGGCTCATTCTCCGTTTCGATCTAAAGTAAGCTAATTAGGAGATCATGAGTTATTTGTTTGACTTCCCTTTAGATAGTGACAATTGGGTCCTTGAAAATTACTGAGGTCTGAGTCGTTGATGGCAAGCGAAGTATGCTGTACTTCGCAGTACAGTCTCTGCATCTTCAGGGGAGCTCATAAGTGAATGGCTATTGGCCGCAACGGGGAAGGTACTGTGATTAGCAAACCTCACTATAAGGTATAACAGGAATGCAACTCCTCTTTTGGGCGCAGAAGCTCTACATAGATGGGAGACTGGCATCGCTTCAACCGTTTCGTCATGGGAAGGTTACTACGAAGGGCAATGACGATTACTATATGACAAGCGACATTTGCGTAGTCTGCTCCGTCATTCCTGAAGTATTCCTGCATGGCGTAGACGAGAGTGACAGTCTATCAGCTATAGTCAAGCTTCCGCGCATCTATAGTATCAACGGCGGGCATTTAGAGTAGTTGTAGTAGTATAAAACGAGCTCGAGCAGTCTGTAATCCTTCCATAACTGAAATAGAAATCTTAACGAAACGCTAGAGGAGAACCTGAATGAAATATGTAAGTATCTCGTATTCAACAAGCACGATTGCTTGGCTTGATTTGATATCAATCCACCTATTTGCATAATGAAGTATACACGGCATGCTACTCCGCCGGTCACCACCCGCTGGAGACTGTAAGTACATACATACACCGACCTCTGGATTCTCCATTGTTTTGCTCTGCATTCTCGGGAGGCGAGCTGACTCGGCAAACTCTCGACTTGTACTGTAGATCTTAGAACGTTCCGTTAATGGGAGTAGGGAGCATTATGGCACGACACAGGTAATTCTCGCCATATACTTCTCCCACCAGGCTCGACATGATCCGTGGACAAGGGTAATGGAGCTGAACACTGAACCAGCGAAAGCGATTTGGAGACAAACTGCGATCCTTTCCCGAAAACAGTCCTTTGCCGAGTGGAGACTAACATGACCAACCGTGGGCAGGATGATATGTGATCACTCTTAGGCGCTGAAGGCTGGTGGGACCTCGACGTGCTCTACTTCGGAGTATGCACCAATGTCGAGTATACCCCATACAGCCGTGGAACAGGACACGCATACTTTACTTTGGTTGCCGAGAGGCTTTTTGTTTAACTTTGTCAGCTGGGTATTGCGGCACAACCCAAGGTTACTACAATCGATGACAAGTCGCCGATGAGAAATGCCGGTTAGTATCCGTGCCTGCTTTTTCTTCCCCCCTTTTAAACTCAAGCTAAACTCAAGCTGAAAGGTAGGAGACTTCCAACCAGCCACTGTAAGCTTTGAAGATCTGGAATTCTGCAGCATGTTATATGCATTAAGCAGGGGAATTCAGCCCCAATGTTGATCGCGTGAATTGTATGAAGACAAGAAATCCTGTGGCACAAAACTTGGAATAGCTCGAGGTCTCCTGTGGAGCACAAGTAGTGTGCGTGTCTTCAATTTCCTCTTATTGGTGAGATCTCTTTTTGGGATGTGAAAGATTTAGCATGGAAACAGAACAACGTAGAGCGGACAAAAGCCGGCACTCGGCAAGACTCTCACCCGAGGTTGAGGGGTACTGTGGAAACGCAATATAAGGCCGACCAAAGGTGAAAGTATCCAGAGGTACGGTAATAGGCCGTATGGAGGGCCCCACTCACGTGATAGAAGGGGACCGGGAGATCTGCGGTTAAAGTCCGTGGTATTTTCGGGACGGAGATAACGATAAGCTTGAGTAAAAAATGGGCATCCAATTGTGTCGACAAAATTCTTCCACTCCCCTGGTTGCACATTCGCAACTCTGGTTATAGGAACCATGGCGATTTGCCTTCATGAGCATTATTGGGGGTAAGTATTTACTGTACATCCGTATATCCGTGTCGGCCCACAAGAGTCAATAACGCCCACTCGAGAACCGTGGTCGTACGTTCTTGATACCCTCTTGGGACAATTATTTCCCCCACCCCCCGATGATCATAGAATGATGTGCGTTTAGGCTGCTTCATATGGGGTAGTATTTCTATGTATATTACCTAACTATAACTTAACACAGAGCCCCTCCCCAGACTTTCAAAATAACGTAGTGGATAACAAATGAGGCTATATACAGGTAACAGAATGCAACCTAAACAGAAAGAAAGAAAGAAAGAAACAAAGAAACAAAAGGAGTGGAAGAAATAGTATTATATACAGAAGTAGCATTATTTTCTTTCTTTCTTTCTTTCTTTCTTTTTTTTTTTTTTTTTTTTTTTAAAAAAAAAAAAGCACTAGGCTAAAAATCGTATGCTTCATGGCTGCGGTTGATGGACCCCGTTCAGACTTTCGGTCTTGGTATGATGTGATCCCCAAAATTCGGGAGGCCGGGATTCGCGCTCCACCGTGACAGTAACGTCCTGCCGAATTCTCAGAGCTCTGTCGGAGCCATCGTCGCTCACATCCCGATCGTCACTCGCTTGTATGCTAACGTCAGAAGCCGGCTTGTGAGGTGTAGCGATGCTTCGGTTGTAATCATGCATGCTAAAATCGCCTGAGCGTAGCTGACTCGACGGTCCATAACGCCGGCCGTACTCTGAGGCTTTGCTGGTCCACGGACCAGACCGATACCGATCAGTGGCTCGCTTGGATCCCCCTGTCCAGCTTTTGAGGGCTGGGAATACATCGCGAAGGAGAGACCAGATGAGTGGTAGGTTGGTGACAAGAACTGCCACGGTTGCTTCTCGGAAGTACCAATTCATGTAGACGTATGAGATGAGCGACGGGACGAGACAGTAAACCTTTGTCAGGACTGCTGCAACAATAACAAAAACTCCCATGCCGAAAATAACCACAAGTATCAGCTTCTGCTTGAGGGGCACGCGTACTTGCAGCAGAAGTGGCAACCCGATAAGGAGCGTCAGAATGTCTGCGGAAATCGATATACATCCTTGGATAATTTCGTAGTACTGGTAGCTTGAACATTGATCTATTATAGACAGTCAGGTTATTGCTTTGCTAGTGATGCCAAGAGGGTCAACAACTCACAGGATGTAGGCACAGCCCAATACATCGATAAGGGTCGGCAAATCAAGAACAGAGACAATTCAACACCAACAAAACCGAGGCCGACATATACGGCGAGATAATTAACCCATTTCCTCTGCCGCAACCCCTCCCTAACAAATAGAGTCAATAGATCACGCGCGTCGACATTGGCTGTAAGCTACTCACGTTATACGTGCATAGATGATGAGCATACAGGCCTTCATCGCCCATACCGCGAGGACAAATGAGTGTTCTGAGACAAAGACCCATTTACTTCCTCTCACACGATCGGCTTTAAGTCCCGGAGTCAAGTTTTTAATATCTTCTTCACTCATCAAGTTCGAACCCCCCACGATGACGACTTCGTTCAGTGAAACACATAGGATCGTATACCAGATGACAGCGAAGACCATCATGTAATCATCTGTCTGGAGATTTCGGATTCCTAAACGACGTATTCGAGCTACGCTATAAGGGAGTATGGGATCAGAGCACGGTCAAACTAGAGTAACGGGGATATAAGATTTCTGTTTCTCGCTTGAAGGACAACTTACAATCGTAGGCAAACACCCAGCATCCCCACAGCATAGAGAGTCCATGTTTCCCGAGCGAAGCTTTTTGTAAACTCTGGACTGAAGCTTGACATGTTTTCGGAGAGCAACCTGTAAGCGCAGGGAATGATAGGTTAACTGGCATTCACTCCGAACAGATCCATGCAAGGGACTAAAGGAAGTCCTGTAGATATATGAGGGGGAGGCACCGACATTTTTGCGATAAGCTTTGTATAATTGGGCACATTTGCCAGGGGAAGTGTGTGGCTGCAAGGATCAGCCGGCAGCCTTGACTTGGTGAGATTACAGAATCAAGGTACGATTGCTATAGAATGGAAATGGAACTGGAGGAAAGACCGAAAAGTATGGCGTTCCATGTTCGTTCCAGTGTGATGGGAGGATTATTGTGAGCTCATAGGCGAACCAGAATCGACCAGAAGGCCCAAAGAGGGAAAGACACAGCACATCCACACCACCATCGGCTGTGGGACTATTTGCTTTAGGAACTGAGTTCATGTCACACAAGGCCGGCCGGCCAGTCGTGCTTGCTACCTTATTTGGTTTAATGGACCCCGATGCCATCCTTTTACCCCGAAGGCAATTGGAGTAATAAATTCTCGTACCTAGGGAGGCTTGGAAGGGGACTCGGGTAGGTACAGTTGGTCGCACCATTAATCTAACCAACCATTGTATAGCGTACGCCTGGGTAATATTCAGTCCACAGCAATTATTAGTTAGCTGGTCTTGTTGACAAATCATGATACGAAGGCAACGCTTTTCTTATTAGCATACTCCGTACTTGGCAAGCTGAAAAAGATTTTTCCCTAGTAATGTGGGTAATAGTGTTCAAGAGGAACTGGATTCTCATGGTATAAAGCAACGTGCAGTTGGACGTGCAACGCAAAGTGTAATTACAGTGGATGACAACTCACAGGGCATGGATTGGGGACGGCGTCGTCAAGTGGGTCTGACTAGTCCCAAGTTAATTTTGGCCTAAGCCCATTGAGGACCAGAATCTTTGTACCTCAGTTCCTTAGTAGTTAACCTTCTGGAGCCTGGCCGATAACATGCTGATATCAGGCTTGTTCCCACTATCCAGTACCGTACTACTACTACTTCTTATCCTAGTAGGACTAATAATTGTGCTGTGGACGACACTATGCATCTCATATCAGAAGCCAAAATTACGCATATTTTATACTAGTATAGTTCGAGGCTGCATCGGTGACATCTTAGTCTCTGTTCGAGACACCCGAACGGAAGGATCGGAGATAAACTTTGTTCTTTTGTCTTCCTTGTTTCTTAATTGACTTTGGACTGGGAGGACTAGAGGCCCGATCCCTGTCACTCAGCCACCTCAACTTGCGTTATAATTCGCACAGAATCTTCTCTGCGTATATTAATTAAGATGAAGTCTTCCACTAGAGAAGTGCCATCCGATTTCTCTTCTCTATATTAATAGTGGAAAACCACGGACCACAAAGTATCGGTCTACGCTATCAGAGGGAAAAGCCCCCTTTAGGTGTTTTAGGTTCTTAATACCTTCATATCTAGGTTAATTCCGCAAGCCCCGGAGAAGCCGACGAGGCCTCGACCAAGTCACTGACTCGCTGTTAGTATGAACGCCAAACCAGCCTTGTTTCACTTACCTCGTGTGTACAGTTATAGAAAAGGTGTTTCTCTGAGCGAATATCTGACATGGAAGTCAGTCTCCGGAATTGGCAGTAGAGAAATTAACGGTAGAGCGAGTGTTTAGATGTTCTCGAAGGAACGTAAAAGATAAACATGCTCTCTTGCCATTTAATTTCAGTAGTCGAAGAGGGAGGGTAGAAGAGAAATAAAACATGGCACCGTAAATTAACAATTAAATAATTGTCATTATGTAGGTACAATGGCAATGAGATCCATACTGGGAGCGTCAATAAGAGTGTAGGGATAATTTGCAATGAAAATGAGTAATTCGCGAGATAAGTGGACTGCGCGTAATCGCCAGATTAAGACATGGACGGTTTCGCTGGGCCCCGTGTCATTGGCCCCGGTCTCTAAATAAAGTTAGGCTCCAAAAAATAGACTTTCTTGGTGGCAAGGGGGAAGTGGAACAATGTCTGTGTCTCTCCCGTTCCCCCGTGCTAACTTACTCGCCGTCAAGCCTTGTTGTGCATTTTTTGTATGTCTGGAACCATAATCTCGCCATTTTTTTTTCCCGCTTAACTAATACCACCACCTCGAACTAAACTCCTTTACCTTGGTTACCAATCAATAGTCCAAAGACCTACAAGGAAACGATGAAGGTGAGAGAGAGTTTGGGACCCTGCTACGGTAGTATCGTTCAAGTTTTTAGGAGTTGCCTTCAGTATTTTCTTTTAATAAGAAATGGACTTCATACCTAGTTAGTAGGTACTAAATCTCTAGTAACATTTCCACTCCTAATCACTTAACCGGCCGCCGGGATACGGAGTATGGTCTGATGTACACAGCATACATTAATTACTACTTGCATGGGAAGGTTGCGATATCCTTTGAAGACCATCGAAGTGGGGAGATTCATAATATCCAAGTATTATCTGAAACTCGATCTCAGCCTTAGAAGGGGAAAAGGAATCCTATTTCTTAAAGCACATACGTAGGATCGTCTGCCTTGCGGGAGATGATCTGAAAAGGTTTGCCATCTGCTGAAGCTCCCCCTTCAGGTAAAGACTCACTCAGCCTGGTCCCCCGGCACCCCCTGCTCTCAAGCATCCAACCAGCACGTTTACCCCGACCCACTTTATTAGTACTACTGGCTACTGGCCACCAAGGAGGGTGGTTACATCGATGATTTGCTAGGCATGACTGAAGTGTCCGGTGGTCCTCCAACCCGCTGTTAGTCCTCTAAGTACTAGGTATCCAGATTCAGTGTATAAACCCTTAGACTCACACCAGAATCATATCCTTCATATTTTTTTTCTTCGCTCAGTATCTTTGTCTCTTACCCACTATTTACTAGTGATAATTTAAAAGCAATGTCCGGTCAATCTTTCTAACTAAATCCCATCGTTACCATAGTCGCTCATTTCAAACCATAAAGAGATTCCGTTGTCGCCCCACGTCCTTGCGATTTTCTTCCTTAAGACACCTCCATCCACCCTTTCCATTCTCCCACGTCTTCTCTTTCTTCGACTCAGATTTACTTTATCTAATAACTTACTTTTCTCCCTAAACCCACGTCATTCAAGTGGTGGTGTTATCTTCGACGATGGCAGCTGCGGAGGGGCTAGAGCCAAAAAAAGCGGGAGCTATGGAGTTGGCCGCGGAGGACCAGTCACCCGGAGAATTGATTAATGCATCCGGACATCGTCAGGAACTCGACCGGAACTTCAGTTTGTTAAGTATTTGTGCCGTGGCTGTTACGACTGGAAACACATGGATCGCTCAAGGAGGCAGTGTGGTATGTTATACAGCATCGCCACTGCAAAGAGGAAAAGGAGGGACATCCCAGCTGATGATCGAGTTAGGTCACTGCTCTGAGTAATGGAGGGCCATCGGGTGTTATTTATGAATTGTACGATAAGCCTCGCTATTGCTATTACCGATCATTCAACACTAACAAGAATATTAGCATTGCCGTGTCGGTCTGCTACTGGTTAGTGGCGGCCTCCATCGCGGAACTAGCATCGGGAATGCCTTCATCTAGTGGTGGTACGTTTAACAGTGATCTTATGTCGCTCGATTCCGCATAGTTTCGCTAATATCAATTAAGTGTACCACTGGGCCTCTATCACGGCAGGAAAGTATGGCCGTGCGTGCGGGTTTTTCGCTGGCTTTTGGAACTGTCTGGCCTGGATACTTGGTGCTGCTTCGATGTCTGCTATTTTGGGACAGCAGACTGTTTCGATGTACGCCCTGATGCATCCCGGATTTGTGCCCCAGTCGTGGCACATATTCGTCAGCTTTATTATCTGCACATGGCTTTGCTGCTCCATCGTCCTTTTCATGAACCGGATGCTCCCCCATATCGGCAACCTTGGAATGTTCTTCATCCTGGCGGGTGTGTTTATCACAATCATTGTGTGTGCTGTCATGCCCCATGTGAATGGTACTGGCTACGCATCAAATTCGGACGTATGGCGTACATGGCAAAATGGCACCGGATATTCTAGCGAGGGCTTTGTCTTCGTTGCGGGAATGCTCAATGGTGCTTACAGTGTGGGTACGCCCGACTGTTCGACCCATCTTGCAGAGGAGATCCCCAGGTATTTACCATAAAAAACCCCATACTTGCGCGCAAGTCCCTAATAAACTGGCAGACCGAGTCGGAACATCCCCAAAGCAGTCCTCGCCCAAATGACAGTCGGCTTTATTACCGGCATCCTCTACATGATAGCAGTGTTCTATTCGATTACTGATCTAGATGCAGTTATCTCAAGCGTCTACGGTTTCCCTCTAGCCGAAATCTACTATCAGGCGACGGGGTCTAGGGGTGGAGCCCTTGGTTTACTCATTGTGGCTTTTCTCCCAACTGTTATTACATGCGCCGGCTGCTATATCACTGCTGGTCGTACTCTGTGGACCATTTCCCGCGACAAAGCGACTCCATTCTCCGGCTGGCTTGCGCGCATCAACACCCGTATGCACAACCCTTTCAATGCTACTCTAGTTTGTGGTGTGATTGTCACGATCCTCGCCTGTATCTATGTCGGCTCCACCACCGCCTTCAACGCTTTCGTCGGCTGCTTCGTGCAATTGTCTAGTCTTTCCTACTGCGCCGCTATCCTCCCACATCTTCTGACTCATCGTTCTACATTCACCCCAGGCCATTTCTGGATGGGGCGCATTGGTTATCTCATTAACGCCTTGTCCTGCATCTACATTCTCGCCTTTGTCGTGATCTTCTGCTTCCCGTATGCTTTGCCCACCGACGCAGCTTCGATGAATTACGCTAGCCTGCTGACCGGAGGATTGACAATTTTTGTGACTATCTGGTGGCTCTTCCGGATGAAATCCTATGAAGGGCCGAAGTTCATCCCTCTGACGGACAAGGTGCTGATGGATGACGCTAAATAAGCACTACTCTTATATGAAGGGTGAACGCTCAACAGAGATAGCGAATATACTGGATATCTTGATGGATAGCTCACCTTCGTTACAGCCTATAGACGCTTACGACATGTATATTTTCTTCATAATTAATTCGGACATATTTTAAGGCTGTCGGCCTACTTCTGAATGACATGTAATAATCTTCGTTTGCTTCATGTATGGATGAATTTTAGTAATTTAGTGAAATGACTGGTGCTGCAAGCCAGGACAGTAATTATATATCTCAATTAGATCGCTACAGTATTCACTGTACTAGTATTCATAGGCGAAGAATCAAAACTACCTCTACTACACAACCTCTATGTAAATCATGTGACTACGCGTTTGCCCGTGCCGCGTCTGACGGGTAAAGACACTCGTCCACTGAAAGGAACGAAATGTTACCAAAACGAAATCTGAAGGCCACACGACATGGTCTTCAAACCGTTCAAGCCTCCTTTGATAAGGAAAAATACGGAAGATCCTAATACTAAGTCAGATTTATCCACCGATACTCTGGATAAGCATGGCCCGCCAGCCAAGAGGCCGCGTCTGCACCAAGACCGTACCGTGGGTAGGGTAGGTCCATCTGAGAGGAAGCCTTTGGTCCAAGTGCGCAATATAGGTGAACCAGTATGCGATAATGTCAAGGACGATGTGTCTGCAGGAGAACGGTATTTTAATGTTTTATGGTACGACCTCACCACTACCGTGTTCTTAAAAAGGAAGAGGAAAAGAAGAGAGGAGGAACAGGGAAAGGAGAAAAAGCTGACAATTTCCAGGCGAAAACCTACCACTAAAAAGAACAAGACATGGGATGGTGACGGTATCCTCTTAGTCCGAAATGGTTATGCTCATTTGCGGGACGTCTCGGGCAGGGACATGGGCCGGGCGATGCACACCTCTCATCTTGAACCTGGAACCATGCTCTCGATCGGAGGAAAGGAAGTCGAGGTAGATTCGGAAATGTCAAAGAAGGAGTATCTGTCGGGGAAGCAATTTCTCGAAACAAAGCCTAGCCCAACTCCGCCGGTAGCGCCACCGAAGAAAGGGTTTGTGCCTGTGTCGGGAAACAAAACTAGCACATCGACTGTCAAGGAGAATCAATTGGAGAAAGGCCAAATGCAGATAATTCCAAATCCCGCATCAAGGAAATCGAGCTCTACATCTAGCGCATACAAAAGACCCCTGTTGGAAAATACTGTTATCCCGCAGAAATCTGCCGAGGAGCCCGTTCCTCGTCATGACCCCAAGCAGCCCGGTGCACTGGTGATGAAACGGCCAGCATCCGCGCCTAAGGGGAAAAGAGTTGTCGATGTTGTGGTTGATCCTATCCTTGCCAAACACTTGCGGCCGCATCAGCGTGAAGGAGTCAAGTTCCTCTATGAATGTGTCATGGGGATGCGATCATTCAATGGCCAAGGTGCTATTTTAGCGGACGATATGGGCTTGGGTAAAACCTTACAGACAATCACGCTACTATGGACCTTGCTCAAACAGAATCCAATTTATGAGAATCCCCCTGAAGTTAAGAAAGCGCTTATCGTGTGCCCCGTGACTTTGATCAATAACTGGAGGAAGGAGTTCCGGAAATGGCTTGGGAACGAGCGGATTGGCGTATTTGTCTTTGATGACAGACGAAAACGACTGACTGATTTCACAAGGGGTAGAGCATACAATATAATGATTGTCGGTTATGAAAAACTAAGAACTGTGCAGGAAGGTCTCGCGCAAGGAGCTGGGGTCGACATCATCATTGCGGATGAGGGCCACAGACTCAAAACACTTCAAAACAAAAGTGGGCAGGCGATACAGTCGCTGAATGCCACTAAAAGAGTGATTCTCTCGGGTACTCCGATCCAGAACGACCTGAAGGAATTCTTCGCGGCGGTGGATCTGGTTAATCCGGGAGTTTTGGGAACTTTCAAGGCATTCGTACGCGAGTTCGAGGGTCCTATTGTGAAGAGCAGACAGCCAGAGGCAACAAGGAGAGATATTGAGAAGGGCGAAGCCAGAAACGAAGAGCTTCGTGAACTTACCTCTCAGTTTATGCTGCGGAGAACCGCAGACATTCTTGCGAGCTACCTTCCACCAAAGTCGGAATACATACTTTTTTGTGACCCAACGCCCACTCAAGCGAATATTTATCAAAATGTGCTCGCTTCACCTGTATTTCAATGTGCCGTTGGCAACTCAGAGAGCGCTCTGCAGCTTATCACCATCCTGAAGAAGCTTTGCAATAGCCCCTCATTGCTTTCCCCAAGAAATGTGGACGAGACACCCAGCGAAATAATCGCAGCTTTACTATCCTCTCTACCTCCAAATCTCCTACGACACTTTTCTCCATCCTCCAGCGCCAAAATCCGGGTACTAGACCAACTACTACACATCCTGCATACCTCAACTTCAGAAAAGGTTGTTCTCGTTTCAAACTACACATCCACGCTCAACCTGTTAGCCACGCTCCTAACCTCATTATCACTTCCATTTCTACGACTAGATGGCTCGACTCCAGCGCAAAAAAGACAATCGCTAGTCGAAGACTTCAACCGCTTCCCAGCGAACCGCTGCTTCGCATTTCTTCTATCCGCTAAGGCGGGAGGCACGGGGCTGAACCTGATAGGCGCCAGCCGCCTCATCTTGTTCGACGTGGACTGGAACCCAGCCACGGACATCCAGGCCATGGCCCGAATCCATCGCGACGGACAAAAACGACACTGTCGAATATACCGCATTCTCCTGAAGGGCAGCTTGGAAGAGAAGATATGGCAACGCCAAGTGACGAAGCTCGGACTCGCAGATAGCGTCATGGAGCACAAGGATAACACTGCCCAGTTCTCTCGAGACGAACTAAAAGACCTCTTTCGTCTCGACCAGGATAGCAAATGTCAAACGCACGAGCTTCTAGGCTGTGATTGTGGGGGTAGGGGACAGAATGTGTCGACCCCGGAGTCTCGAGCTGGTTCTCCGGCGGACGGGCAAGGCAATATATCGGATGTAAATGACTCAGAGGAAGTGGAGGAGGACTTCCCGGACGTTCTGACCCTCATTAAAGCTTCCAAGCTGGACATAGAGAAGCAAGATCGCATGATTAAGGCGAATAGCGCGGCACGCCCTGGGTCTAGAACGACCAAAAGCATCAATAGCACCAAATCTAAGAAGCAGAAGAATAAGATGCAACAGTCGCTGTCTCAGTACTGTCATATTGATCCCTACCATCTAACAACCACAATTGATGATACGCAAGATGTTCAACAAGCTATTGATGACGACGTGCTTCTTGCTATGTTAAAAGAGGAGGATAATAGGATCAGTTTCGTTTTTAAGAAATCTAGCACAGCGTTGGCAAAGGACACTGATTCGTCGATGGCGGTTGTTTTGTCGGATTAAAGATAGAGTATCCTCGATTTGATGATTTACTGTATATGCTCATGTCGGTATTTGGGATTATCATATAGATATAATGTATCTATTCAATTAGATAGAGTAATTGACATAAACGCATCTCTGCTTACCTTCCATCGCAAGGCTGTGGGATGAAACACTTCGTTTATGAAAGATGTTAGGACACTGTTGAAAGTCTTAACTGACGATAATGCTATATTTGGGAAAATCTCTAACAGAATAGAATAACGATCAATCATTCCTTGTCTCATAGGCACATACATACATGCAGATGACATCTGATCTCGTAACTCACATAGACAAAAATGTAGCAACATCTGAAAAACAGAGCGAAAGAACTGAAGGGGGTATGGATATGCAGGATATCTATCAATCGAAATGCAATTGGTTCGAGGCAAAACACCAGGGTAAATGATGGAAGGAAATTCAAACAAAGGAGGGCTGAGAATTCGAACTTAGGTAAAAAGGATTGCGACATGTATGACGTTGCATGTGAGTCTCATAAAAAAAAAAAAAAAACAAAATCTAGTATCTGAGTTTTCCAACGAGGCCAAATGTATATGCTGCCTCAGCTTCGCTCTTCATTTGGATCATGTATATCTTAGACGAGCCACCGGTAACACCGCCTTTCTTCGGCATGGCACCACCTTCAGTCTCTTCCCAGACTGACACGGCGATACCTGTCCTTGCTACTCGTTCGAAAGAACTTTCAGGAAGGCAAACATCAAGAAGAACCACACCCCGTGTCTTGCCGCGGATGAGGATACGCTTTTCAGAATCTATAGTGCGCCGGGGAGAGGCAGCTCCAGAAGGGGGTGAGCTTCCTTCAGCGCCTTCTGTCCCAGTACTGGTATCGTTGGATCCACCGGCAGCTGTTTCTGACCGTCGAGGTTCCGCGGTTGCCGGCATAATAGTGAGCCTAGCAGCACCCATATCACGCCATTTGGACTGAGTTTCACGCATATAAAGCCTAATTTTTGCGTTCGAAAGGCCAATACCGTCAACGTTTTTAATAGCAGCTGCTATCCGGCCAATTCCAGAAGTGGATGTATGGTTTGTTCCCGAACCCGCAGAGCTTGAGTATAAGCTATCTTCTTTTTGACCACTCCGAGAAGTAACTGAAGATCGTGCAATGCTGAACATCTTGCCCCCCGCACCAAATCGTTTCAAAGCCGAGAAAGCACTACTCATAGTCCCAACGCTACTCTCGGAATTGTCAGCAAGTGAGCGAGGGGAGCTCGATGCACGGTAGCTCTTCCTGCGACGTGGCCAGCCGAATAAACCCCCACTCTTGGAGGGGCGCTCTAGAGGAGCGGGTTGTTGCGTGAAAGGCCCTCGGGCGTTTTGCAAAGCTATGTAGGTAGGATTGGTGGTGCGCGCCTGGTTTATGAGGCCATACAAGACCTCGCATTCATCTGCATTGCGGGAACGGAACATAATATTGTTGCTCCATGATACCTTCGACCGTTCAGTAGGAGGAGAACGGATACTGATATCGATCGCTGTACCACGTCGGATGGGTACCAGGGGCGTTAGTTCGAGAGCAATCAGTGGTCGTTCCCGTTTGGACAGCATGTGATCGTCATCCGAGGCAGAGGCCGATTTCACGTCATATGCTTCCACTAGTCCAGGACTAACATAGATATTACATTCATCGGGCAGAAGGCTCTCCCAGGAACCTTTATCGGACCATGCAAAGACGGAAGCAATGGCGGTGGACGACTTGTTGGGTTGTGAAGGGACAGACCTATATCCACCTTGAGAGACTGAATTTGAAGGAGACAGAGAACTAGTTGCGGATGTAATCACGGAGGCCGGCACAGTCAGTTTTGAAACGTGGTGCTCTTGGAGATGCGGTAGTTCGTCCTCCGAATCATCATCTGAACTGTCCGATCCCGAGTAATCCGATTCAGAGTACAAGTCGTAGCGTCGCACAGTTGATGTTTCGGAGTCTGAGTAAGTCTCGTCGGACGCCGTGGAAGGCTCGTATTCATGCTTCAAAGGAGAAGAACCACGACGTCTAGACAGGGGTCCGCTTGGACTAAGGATCGGGGCATTTGAAAGACTCGATCCTGTCGAACTTGGGGAACGAGAGTGTGGCGGGGGTGGAGGAGGTTCTTCACCATTTGTTGGTTCGGAAGTGTCGGAGTTAGAGCAAGAGTGGCCTTTCTTCCGTGTAGGAGTTTCAGGTATAGTATAGGAATCTAGCACGTACTCGTCGTCCAACGTGGATTCCAAAGTTTCAGAAATGTATGTCTGACTGCTGCCTGTTCTGAGCTTTGGAATGATAGGTAAGTCCATAGAAGGGACAGATGATACTCGAGGGGAAATCGCTTCAGGTTCATCCTTTGTAGGAGTCTTCGGGGGAAGATGTTCTTTATGGTCTTTCTTTTCGTCATGATCTGGGCGATGAGTTGTAGGCGCCGCCTTAGAGCCACCGGCATTGTGATCTTTTGGCAGACTGGGAACCGGGGGGCTATCCTCGTCATGCCGTGCAACCCTCTTTGCTTTTGATCGTTTGAGGCTAGTGGGGGATCTCTCTTCGCCTGTTGCAGTTTTTCGTGGGTCTCTAGAATGTAGTATGGACTGCTGTGTTCGTGGCGATGGCTTGGTTGGCGAATCTGCTTCCCCGGCAGCGTAGTCTGATTCGCGAGTGATTGCAGTTTGTAAGGAAGTGCGTGATTCGGTCGCTAAAGAAGATCCGACAGTGCTCGGGTCAGACAAATTCTCCCTGAGTGAGCAGCGCCGCAGTGTACCAGAGACGGCCCTCTCGCCGATAGGAATATCGACAGTGATAGAACTCGGTAGTGTCTCCTTGGTTTCACTACTAGAGGGAACTATTTGTGCTCGTTGCCGCTGCTTCGCTCGTTCAACGAAGCTCTGGCTTCGACAAATCGCTGGCGGCACCGGGTTCAAACCAAGCATTTGAACCCACTCAAAACCAATGTCCTCCTCGTCTATTCGGAGAACAAGAATTTCTTGCCAAGCATTTGGTTGCCCCGGAGGGCTGCGCAACATGACTATAATTTCTCCCTTCATATCGCCATTGCGAGCAGAGACAAAGGCAAGGTCCATTGGAGGGAAAAGAAGCCAACGGTCCGCATGATCTATCTCACAAATAAGGAGATCCCCTCCAGCACCGTTATCGGGAGTATTGTCTCTCAAAAGGAGCTCTGCACGACAGTCTATAACCTGCCCAGTCGAATGATACAGGGAAAGATTGAAGAAATCCCGAGCACGGACTCTCCGAGCTCTATTTACAGTCACACCGGCAAGCGGCCCTAGAGTCGCAGGATCGCGAGCTCGAGTTGGGTCAACGCTAGCAGCAGACTCATCTTCAAGTCTCGCCCGCTCCTCGCGCGCACGACGGCGAGCTTCGTTTACCAGGTTCTGGTAGGCCATAGATACGTCCTCGGCTTTCTCAGACGGCTGAAGCATATTGATACCTTTGAAAGTCTTTGCAAGATATTTGAGACGCACCAAAGGCCGTTTCAACAGATATGCGACATCAACCTTTTCGCCGTCACTGTCAATGACATCCCCATTTTCGTCCCTTGCCATACCTTCGTCCAAGCTTTTGGTGTCTGCATTGTTCATCGCCTCACTTTCATCAAGGGGAGCTAGGTTTACAATAACATCCTTGAAACCCAATCTCCAGGATTTAAGATAGTCACGGTACACCTTCTGTGCCCCCTGTGCCCATGTGAGCAGGGACTCTGCATTGTCCTGGGGAATTCGCTTGTGCAGTGTCTTCAAGCGCTCGACCGCAACACCCATGTCCACTATTGGCTTGCTAAAATTCAGTTCGTCTTTCGGGTCCATGGATGGCCGAAAAAGACCAGCAGCAATTGCTGAATCGGATTTTGACAGAACGCAAGTAAGCAGGACAGGAATGACTCCGCCAACCAGTGTTTTCAGCTCACGCATATATTTGATTTCATCGGCTGATAGTTCCTTCAGAAGCTCAGGCACGGTGGCATTGATGATGCGGCTTTTGTTGGTGCGGATGCTACGGGCAGACCTAATACTCCTGCTCCTGCTGTTTGGGGCCGAGAGAACCGACATGAGGTCATCATGTGTGGTAAGTCGTCTTTTCAACTGGGTCGATACTACTGGAAGAGAATTAGGATCAAAATGGTCCCTTTCTTCCTGATCTTCTTTTTCTTCCACTGGAGCTGGTTCACGCGCCTCCTGTGGGGCATCGTGAGCACGTTCTTGAGGCCGTGCCTCATCGCCTGTCTTCATTGACTCAACAGACGAAATAGTGGACAGTCTGTGGTCTCCTGTGCTAGGAAATGGTCGTTCCCGGTGGGGCGGGACCGGCGCATTGTTCCTAGACACCTCAGAGACCTCAGAAATGGTTTGGGTTTCAGTCAAAGTGGTGTCTTGCACCTCGCTAGGCATCTCTTTTTCGGGAGAAGCACTTTCCTTATTACTGGAAGAAGTTCGGCTATGTCTGTGTCCAGAAGATCGCTTCTCACTGAAGGCCGAGGTTGTCTCCAGTTGTGACTCTTGTGAAGTCATTATCTCTTCCGTCATCGACTTTACTCGCTCCTCCCTACTTGGTACTCGTCGCTTACTTGTGCTCTTCCGTCGAGAGTCACTTTCCGCCCCTGAGTCAGTGGCAAGAGAACGACATTCCTCTCGTTTTGTCGACAGTTTGGCCCTATTACCCTTGGTATTCAGAGGGGCGGGGACTTCCACATCCGGATCAACATCGTCAAAAAATGGATCCGATGTTCCAGACAGCCATGCCTCGATCTTTGAGCCCCTATTGGGGCCGGGTTTGGGGGCTTCTGGTTTTGCAAAAAATTTTCTTGATTCACCGAACATGTGCTCGAAGATACCACCCTTAGGTACCTTTGGATGGGCTGCGCGGCCTTTCTGATTTGAGGTCGGGCCTCGGGCGCGGCGTCTTGATAACTCTGAGAAGTCAGCTTCACTCGCCGTCCACTCAAAGTCCTCATCATTGATGCTGCCTTTCTTCGAGGCATCTTCTGCCAATTCTGATCTAGCAGCTGCATATGGTTTGCCTGCACTTGTGGGTCGTGATGCAGACTTAGTCGAACCATTATGTGATGCAGTTTCTTCTTCGATCTTGCTCCCTAGCAGGGAATCGCCCTCCCGATATACCCTGGACTTCCTCCGTTCTCTGCTCCTCGAGTCTGCACCAGCTCTTTCGCTCCGGGCGGACGGGGAAGATCGTGGCTTATCCTCCTTTCTCGACTCATTTCTCCCCTCCTGAGGACTCCGGATCGGCTCATTGGTCGTGTACTGCGAGAGGCGTTTTGGTGGAGGTAGCTTCGATGTAGGAGTCTGTGTGGGGGTGCGATTCAATTTCCAGTGTTCGTCGCTGATGACTCGTTTCCGGGGGGTACTTTTACTTCGTTTTCTTGTTGTGGGCGCCCTCGTAGGCTTGGGTTTCGAATCGGCAGTCGAATTCTCCTCATCTTCCTCGTAATAGACAACTTCATCCGCCGTAATCACACCTCCTCCTTGCTGCTGCCACTTGCGGACCTTCTCCCGCACCGAATTAGTGTCATATATCCCCAGCGGCTGACCGATATCCAGCGGTTTTTGCTTTGTTGGGGTGGATTTAGTATTTCCCCCAATATTGGAGGGGCGATGCGGCGTTGCAGGGGACGGCATCGATGTCTGCGACCGAGACGATCGTTAGCATGGTTTATAGAAAAAAGCAAACCGGCATATAACAAAAGGGAAACAGGTAATTGTGAGGCTGCCGTCCATATACTGGTGGGTGGGTATTTTGTTGATAGCATGTGTTGTACCAGACGACGTCACTCGGTGATTGTTTGTTTATTGGCGGCAATTTAGAACCCTGCAGGAGGAGCTGTGTACTTACAGCAACAACGTAGTCCCACTTGATCTTCCAGAGAACACGGGCACGGGCGGAAGTCGATCCCAGCTTCAAGGAAGGAAAGAAAAAGAAATGAAAGCAAAGCAGAGAAAAGAGAATTGGAACAGGCGGTGGGCGGGTGAAGCGCAGATGGAGAAGTGCAAGTGACTTAAGTTCCTGCTGATGATGGAATTGCGGGTCAGCTGCCTAATACTCTTTCTTGCTCTGTTTTGTCATTTTGAGCTTGACAAAGATATAATGAGGAAACGAAAAGGATTTAGTGGGTGTGTATAGGGATTACTATCTTATGATGGTCACAGGAAGTGTAATTATAAGCAACCATATAGATTACCATTACTATAAACAAAGTCTTAAGTTGGGTAGAAAGATCACATTATTGTTAAATCTGGGCGAGATGATTCGATCGGTGGAGGTCGTGTATGTATGTACATACATACATCAATACCCTCTTCTATTAGTATGTACGGAGTATCAAATGTATCGTAACCGTACACTGACGGAGTTTTAGTTCAGCTCTTGCTGGCGCTGAGCTGCGGGCTGCCCGGGAAACCAGATGATCAACACGCGGCGAAAGATCTGGCACCAAGGCAGGAAAAGGCACATGATTTGATCTAACCGCTTTTGGTCATGTTATTTGGCTGAGTCATCGCCAGTCCCTTTGCCTATTGGACGCCTACGGTCTGGCCCGTTTCAAATCTACTAGGTAGTCATCCTGGATGATCATCGGATTCCTTGTCCTTGCCCTTGTCTTTTTACAGGTGGTGCAATGCTTCAACCCTATATTTTATTGAAAGATGACACCAGGGACAATCATTTTCTGCACCACACAGACACGAACAAGTAAAACAAGGACTACGTATCACTGCAGCCTCCTTGGCCCACAGTGTCCTCGCGTACCATACCGCAGTAGTTCTATTCATTGTTACGTCAGGTCCATATGTTTCAATCAGTTGAACCAGATCAGTTCATGGTCAGTGCAGCGGTCCTTGAGAGTAGAGTCTGGACACGTTGGGATGCGGGGATGAGACGTTAATGGTACTAGATTACATAGCCCGGCAATCCTTAAGACACTGGCCTTTGTTATCATGATCGAATAGCATTCCCAGTGATCTACACGTTACGCGTCCCAAAGCGACGGGAAGACCGACATACTGCCTATTCTGTAGCCATACTACACCCAGTATTTCAGGTAGTACTGGTTGTAATTTGTTAAAATTTTACGTATGTGTTCAGCAATTGTTCGCTTACGGATTTGTGCAATCTAGCTAAGCTGTATAACTATACATCCAGCATACTGAGCCCATTTCGCTTTGTACCTACTGGTATATAGGCATTGTGACTCCATATGGCCTCCTCCTCGGCATTCACTGCATCCTGCCGTCAGTAGGTCATCACCAAGCGGTCAAATGTGTTTTGGATGGCCCTGGTGCGGAGCTCAAATTATACAAAGTGCTAAATGTACGACCAAGTCAGTGTGGCCGAGTGGTTAAGGCGATTGACTCGAACCTTCTATGGAACATATTCGATATCAATTCCATTCGTGGGCACAGGTTCGAATCCTGTCGCTGACG